>NW_026779472.1:0-300000 GCF_030144855.1 Hypanus sabinus
AGCCCCGTAGTCATGTACAATCCCAAATGCATAACGGGAATCTGTGTAAACGTTCCCACTTTAGTCTGTTGCCCCAGCAACAGAGCACGAGTCAGAGCAAACAGCTCAGCCTTCTGGGCGGAGTCAGATGCTTCAAAAGAAGCTTGCTGAACAATTTCACTGTCTGTCACTATCGCATAGCCAGAATATCGTTTCCCTGCTGGATCTACAAAAGAGTTTCCATCCTCATAAAATTGCTTCGGGCTAGAGGGGGTATTATGGAATGGATGGGAGAGTCTGTCCTTCTTTCACAGTGATCTGGACAGGGGGACAGTTGGTGCGACCGACTTCATGGCCTGAATTTGCTCAGAGATGGGGTACAGCATTTTGGGATCAGTCAATATTAAAATTGTGTCTCACCAGATGTCCCGCCTTCACCTCAGACTCCTTCCAGTATCGGAGTTGGACCGCAGCCAAGTCTTGCCAGTCTCCCTCGGTGCTGGAGGCTTGTTTCAGCAAGGTGTAGGCAATGAAATCTGGGCTCTTTGGCTTGAACCCAGGGCAAACACTAACAGTGGTATGGGGAACCACCAGTTCTGTCTGTCGCCAAAGGAAATCCGGAAATTCGGCCAGTAATGCACTGCCCACTTCTCCTTTAACCTCTCCAATCACCATGACCGGGAACTTCTGTCCCTCGAGGGGTGCATAACATTGGCTTTCCTCAGATGAGCACCCCGTAGGGTCATAGCACAGAGTCACGCAGGGGTCGACCACTGGCAGAAGGGGTTCAAATGCAGTGGAGTCCAGATTAGGTGCCCACAACAAGGGGGGTCGGAAATTGGGGAAGCTGTCAGTTGTTCACCTGTCACAGGGTGACACCATTCCCTTCGCAGAGAATCTCGACTTCCAACAGACAGAGCAAGTCTCACCCTGCTGGATTACACCCCCGACTGTGGGGTGCTGACTGTAAATGAAACCTCACAATGGTTCCCGTGGAATTCCACCTCCAGTGGCTGGTTATGTGAATACATACATTCCCTGCCTTCAAACCCAGGCAGAGTGAATGTTGCGTCTGAGAACTGCAATCCCTTTTCCGATACTATTTCCCGATTGAGAGTGGTTGTAGGTGCCCCTATATCAATCATGAACGGAACTAGAATAGCAGCAACTGTCAATATTACACTGGGCTCTTCCTGAGGGATGGTACTGATGGTAGGAAGCATCCTTGCTTGTCAATTTCTAAACGGGTTGTTGTCCCCACCTGTCCCTTGGTTGGTTTCTGTTCCCATTTCTGATCCGCAGATGTAGCCCACTCACATCCTTCTTCCCACTGAACATATTCACCTTTAATATTATTTTCATATCTTTTTACTATTATTATTTAAAAATAGCACAAGTGCATCGAAGTAACAACACTTACAATGCCTCATAAAAATTATCTTAAGGATTGAAAAATTTGTGAATTAAAAAGAAACCCATTGGAGGTACAACCCCGGAGCCGTGCGTCATAAAATAAGCTTCCAAAAATAAAAACCAAACCACCAAAAAGAAAGAATAGATATATCAAAAAAAAAATTACATTTAGATCGTGGAGTTAACTGAAATGATAATAATGAGCAGATGAGCCCCATCTCTTCTCAAAATCAATTAAAGGTACAAAGGTTTGACTTCTAATTTTCTCCAAGACACAGCATCACCTGAGAGAACCATTGTGACAAAGTAGGAGCTGATATACCCTTCCATTTCAACAAGGTGGCCCTCCTAGCTATCAATGTAACAAACATGTTGGTGAGACACAGAAATACAATGGATATTTTGAGGAATTATTCCAAAAAGCATAGTCAATTTATTAGGTTGTAAATTGATTCTGAGTGCTTTAGAAATTGTCGAAAAGACTGACTTTAATATTGAACATGACCAGAACTTACGTGTCAGTGTGGCTATCTCATTTCTACATCTATCACAATACTTGTCAACATTGGGAAACATTTTTGGAAGTCTCTCCTTCATCAAATGGTAACGATGTACAATTTTAAATTGAATCAGTGAATGACAAGTACAGATCGAAGAAGAGTTGAGCAGCTTCAGAATCCGTGTCCAATCCTTCCATGTAAAAGGGAAATTGAGTTCCTTCTCCCAATCCTGTTTAATCTTGAGTAAAGGACGCTTATCCCTTTGCAATAATAAATTATAAATTCTTCCAATAGAACCTTTCAACAAGGGGTTCATATTCATAATAGTATCTAACAAATCAGCCTCGAATATGTAAGGAAAATTACAAATGTTTTTGTAAAAAAATGTCCAACTTGAAGATATTGTAAAAAATGTGAATATGAGAGAGAATACTTATTGACAAATTGTTCAAAAGACATCAATCTGCCTTCTTTAAATAAATCCAAAAAATAATTAATACCTTTATTTTTCCAAAGTAAAAAATCCAAAAAATAATTAATACCTTTATTTTTCCAAAGTAAAATAAATCCTGTTCGATCTTTAAGAATGATTTTACTCAAAATACTCTCCAACCGATTGGCCATTATCTTTAATTGAATCTTAGCATCAACTTTCAACAATGAAATAGGTCTGTATGCGGCACAATCAGAAGGATCTTTATCCTTTGTGAGAATTAAAGAAATAGAAGCTTCATAAAAATTAGAGGGTAAATCACTTTTCACAAAAGATCCTTTAAACATCTCCAACATATCTGGAGAAAGCAATTTTCCAAATTTTTTATAAAATTCTACAGGATAACCAGCAAGTCTCGGTGCCTTACCAGATTGCCTTGAGAAAATAGCTTTATGCATTTTGGATTCAGTAATTTAGGCATCCAGAGTTTTTTGATCCTCAACAGAAATTTTAGGAAAAGCAATTGTTCGTAAAAAAAAAACATTCATTTCAGAAGAGTCTACTGGACATTGAGATTTATAAAGTTCAGTATAAAAGTCTTGAAAAATCTTAGTAATTTCTTCATAATCCCGAGCCAGGGTACCACCTTTTCTATGAATTTTCAAAATTTGCCTCTTGGCTCCAGCTGATTTAAATGAGATGCAAGTAGTTTATTATTTTTATCTCCAAACATATAAAATTGGCTCTTTAACTTAAGTAGATAAACTTCAATTGAATGAGTTGATAATAGGTTATATTATGATTGAAGTTCCACCCTTTTTTTAAATGTCAATATTAGGGAAGTCACATAGATATTATCTAAATCTTTAATTTGTTTTGAAATTTTATCTAATTTTGCTTTAGTCTGTTTTTTAAGTTTAGTTGAATAATAAATAATCTGACCACGTAAAAATGCTTTAAATGTATCCAATATAATTAATTTAGACATACCTCCTATATCATCAAAAAGAAAAATTATTTTATGTGGCTTTCGATAAAACTGGTAAAGTCAGAGCTTTGCAATAAAGTCTGAGACATGTGCCATGGTGGACGGCCAAAAATGTCATCGTCAAATTCAAAGGACAAACTCAAAGGCGCATGTTCAGGTATAGCAATCGCGTCATATTCACAGTTTTTAACATTCGGCAAAAGACGGGGATTAACTATAATATAATCAGTCCTTGAATATATTTTATAAACATGGAAAGAAAAAGAATATTCTCTGTTATCAGGGTGTAAATGTCCCCATAATTCGATCAACCCAAAATCGGTCAAAAAAGAGTTAATAACTGATGCAAAACGATTTGGAAGTCGTTGATTAGTTGAGCTCTTATCAATCATAGGATTTAATCAAAAGTTAAAATCCCCACCCATTAACAACATATACTCATTTAAATCTGGCAGTAAAGCAAACATTCTTTTTAAAAAAGAAGGATCATCTAAATTAGGACCATACAAATTAACCAAAACAACCTTTCTATTACAAACACTCCTTTAACTATTAAAAATCTACCATTAGAATCTGATTCAATTTCTTCTTGAGTAAATATATTAGATTTAATAAAGAGAGACACGCCCTTAGTTTTGCTCTGAGAAGTAGCATGGAGTTGTTTTCCATTTCACCAGCAAAAAAACCTATTTTGATCTCCTGCCTTGCTATGTGTCTCCTGAACAAAAATTATATCAGGTTGGAATCGATTAATAATTTTAAGTCTTTGTTTCATTTAATAGGATGATTCCAACCACGTACATTCCAACTTATTACATTAATCCATTTAACTGCCATACTATAATTTTATTGTAATTTACTTTATACATGCGCAGAACACATACCAATATGGGATTATCAAAGATGGCAGTGATGAAGAATAAAGCCAGATAGAAAACACGCATGCTCTGGAACCACCCAATGGGAAAAAACTCCTAACTCTAAACCCACCCACCCTCCCAAAAGCCTGAAAAAACGGCGTGAACTAAGATAGATGCGATGACATGGGCCACTCTGTTGTTCTCGTCTCTGCCTCCCCCCAGCCAGTACATAAAATAAATAAAATGACCTTGCAAGAAAGACAGTAAATTCTCAACAAAGGAGAGTGTTTACATTCTATCATGTGTTAAACAGAAAAAGAACCAAAATAATATAATCTCTTAGAGAGAAAAACCAGCCCCATCTTAAGTTTAGCTTTAAATCCTTAAGAAAACTTTAAATTCAGTTATAGCGCACTATAATAAAACAGATTAAAAAAAGTTAATAGTATACTTAACTGATCTAAATTGATGGAAATATTAATTAGTAAAATCATAGTAACTTAACCCTCCCAGATAAATATATAAAAAGAAACCCTGTTGGTAGAAAAAAAAACTGCCAGTTAGTAATTTAAGAAATAACAAAAAAAATCAAACCAAATATTAGATAAAAGGAACAAATCCTATTATCCTATTTTCTCAGTCAAATATGTAATTAACCATTTAAACAGTCAAACGTGATCGGTAAATGTTCTTTCCAAACAAAAATCCAATAGGATGTAATGATGAGCAGGTTTTCTTTTCTTCTTTTATTAATCTGTCTATGAAATATCCAAATAGCCTTCATGTATCTTCTTTTCGTAGTGTGAGTAATATACAGATAATCAAACAGCTTTTCAGATAGTTCATTCAGTAGTAACGTCAGTGGTGGTGACAGGTACAGCCTGGACAAAATCCAGCTCGACTTTCGGGTCAAAGAAAGTACATGGGGAAGAATTAGAAGGAAAAACTTTCATTCTTGTCGGGAAACTCAAAGAGGGAAATCGTTTCTTATCATATGCTTGTTTCATTACCAAAGCAAATCTTGCTCTTTGTTCCATTACTTCTTTTGGATAATCTTCGTAAAAACGGAGCTCAGACTCATTGAATCTGAAAACTCTGTTTTCTTGCCTGTCGCATTATTTGATCTTTTATTTTAAAGTGATGAAAACAAGCCAAAACAGATCTTGATCTGGTTGAGTCTTTAAATTTCGAAGTGGACAGCCTGTGTGCTCTTTCAATAGCAAGTAGCTGTGATGAAATAGTCAGAAGCTCTTTCAGGTCATGAAAGAGCTTACCAAAGTAAACCATTACGTCTGCATTTTCAGCTCCTTACTGCAATCCAATGATTCATATGTTGTTTCTGCGAGACTTAGTTTGCAAATCAATAATCTTATTAACGATATTTTCCCAAACAGGTTGTAGTTTCAGACAGTTTTTGCTTAGTTAACTTCAATTCCTCTTCATGATTAGTAACTTGAGTTTCCATATCTTTAAGTTTTCCCAGAAATAAGTTCATTTCATTATATTCTTTTCCAGTTGATCTTTAATTGCCTTATTCTGATCTTGAATTGATTTCAGTGTCCGAACGATATCTTCAGCCCATGATGGTATTTCAACAGATCTTTCCTTCGGCGCCTTTCCTTTTTCATTACCTTTGTCAGTAGGTTCATGCAGATTCTTCCCACTTCTCGTAGACATAGACATATCACTCCCCTTCAAGAATCAGCAATTAAAAATTTGAAATTCAAAATTTAAGCTGTGAGCGGGAGAGAAAACTAAGAGCAGCACAGAATTAGTGCTACTCCATCGACAGACAGAGGCAGTCTCCATTCACCTGTAATATTAGTTCTCTTCGGGGTTGATAGGCATCTGAAAGCCCTGTTCCAATGATATGTCAAAGCTCGTTGCATTCAATTTTGGTCATTGTCAGGCCAATCCATATTATTTGTTAATGATGTTGGCTAACTTAGTTGGTAAGCATTGGAGCAATAGGGCATTAAATTGGGGGGGGGGGGGCAGATTCCCATCATTAAAGGCTTGGTCTCCTGCGAAAGCACTTTAGCAGGCCACAAAGCTCATACAGGGTCGACATGCCAGACACGAGTTCGGGATCCTGTGTTTCCCTATCAGTTCTAACTTTAGACTGACATTCCTGCCCTTCTCTCCTATGTAGACCGGCCTTGGTTTGCTTACGCTGTTTTTCCTGCTGTTGTTTTCGGCGCCCATCCATCCATTCATGCTCTGTTTTTAATGTCTCCCAACCTTTGGTGTTCCTTCTGCAGTACTTACCTCTATCCTAGTGGTCGCCAACCTGTCGATTGTGATTGACTAGTCTACTTTTGAGACTTTCCCAGTAGATCCTGGGAAAAAGGAAGAAAGAAAGAAACTGTTGAGAGATTGTTCCCAGGTTGTGGGGTTTTAGTTCCATTCTGTCTACATGCGTGTAACTTCCCCGCACTACACAGTGTACTTCAGTGGTCCCCAACCACTGGGCCGCGAGGAAACAACATGAGTCAGCTGCACCTTTCCTCATTCCCTGTCAGCCCACTGTTGAACTTGAGTGCACGCGAGGTCATCAGTCGCCGAACCGCAGTGACACCCTCATGCCAGAGATCACCAGTTGGCCTCGGGCGGCCGGTGGGAAGTGCCGTCACTACTGGCCTGGAGTGCTGCCTCTAAACCTGTTTAGCACACTGAATGTCCGTGGGGAATCTGGTGCTAAAATATTCGCCGTCGATCTAATTTGGGCTCAGCGCTTCATAGGTATCAGAGCAGCTACCATGCTGTGATCTACTGAAACAAACTTTTGTCGGCTGATAGGTCCTACAAGGGGGGGCGGGCGCATGCCCTGTCACACTCCTTGCTTGGTCGGTCACTCTCTCCAGACTGTGTCTACAGCACAGGGACCTCCGGCCCTGACATTGTCCTCTCACCCGACCCACGACCAACCAAACCAAGCCAAGGCATCTGGCGGAGGGCAGGCAGGAGGCTGTCCAATGAGGCAATGAAGCCCTCAAATCTGCTTCGGTACCCCGAGTCCAAGCACCCTGCACTTAAATGCAAACGCGTTGAGTTTTTTCAGCAGAGAAAATGTGAGCAGCGCGGGACAGAAGCTAAGTGCCGAGAGCTGCGAAAACTAAATTACAGAATAGACCGGACATAAGGAACCTGCTTCGAGTATCGCTGTATTCCTATCGTGGTTCACACCCCCACCCACCCCATCCCCCGTCAGCCGGTCCGCAAGAATATTGTCAATATTAAACTGGTCTGCGGTGCAAAAAAAGGGTGGGTGCCCCAGTGTTTATACATTATTTCTACTTCCAGGTTGAGGGGTTTTACTTCCGGCCTTTTCTGACCTCCTGGGTCGATCTTGCATTTTAGTAAGGCCAAGGTAGGGGATCTTGGGCTTAAAATGGTTGGTGACCACTACTGTATCCCTTTATCACATGCATTATTCCTCCAACTTGCTGATAATATACTGTTCCACTTTAAAGGTATGTCACATACGGAATTTTTTCCAGTTAGCCAAGGATTTCCTTCTATGCCACTGTGTGGTGTTAGGAAATCATGTACAAGGCAAGTTGCAGCAGTAGTTTGCCATTGCCTTCTGCTGGGTGAGTTGTTTTGTTCACCAGCTCTAACCCAGCACAGATGAAAGTGTGCAAGGGAGTCGGCTGGATTCGAACTCGGGACCTCTTGCCTCTAAGTCCAACGCTGAAGCCACTATGCCACCAGTGGCATAGCCAGCAAAGTTCCGCTTTACAACTGCCTTTTCCTTCCATTCCCTTTTCAACAATTTCCACTTCTTTCCTCAGTTCTTTTTAAAAATCAAATTTACTGCTTGTTCTCATGAGGTAATAACCCAGGCTCCTGCACCCTCCCCCATTCGTGGCCACATTTCGTTCCCCAATTTCTTATTCAGCACTGCACTCAACATTCACAAATATTTTTCCTTGTCTGAAGAACTCTCACACAAATTGTGTCGGGCTGCTGCTGGCCCACTTGTATCAATCGACTGCAATTGACCAATGGTCTCTAAGTAATTTATTGGGCACAAAGCCTCCTGCTCGATTAACAATGAGATAAATTTACCCGGCTGGCACCTCCTGCTTAATTGATGAATTTACCTGGCATGTCTGCCACCTGGCCACTTAGTAAAATTTTGCCTACCTTATACAAATCTCCCAACAAATTCTTTCCTGATCCTGTCAAGGTATGTGATCAGCCTTCAGTGAGGCACCATACGTCCAAAGGAACTAACGGTGAGTGAGAAATACCTATTGGGCTCCCTTTCGGTCTCCGCAGTCCCCAGAGTGGTCCAGCTGCTAACTCAGCCCGTCTGCTTGGCATTCCCTATATTGGGATCCTGTTCATGATGCCAAATGTTAAAGTTGAATCTGAATAAAACTCAGGAGACCAGCTTCTTATCGACACCATGGTTTATTGTGCATTCAAATGCCTGCAGGAGTTTTGAGATCCAGTTGTCAAAGGGGAGCACTGCCACCTTCTGACAAGTCGAATGACTTGGGTTACAGCCATATACTTATAAATAGTACATCCCATACGTTAATATTGCAAGATGTTATTTGAACTGGCACACACACTAAGTGTGCTGATGCAAAACTTAATTACTTGGATAACAGAGTTTGGTTTTAATTATAGATGGATGGACTGTCCAATCCTTATCAGTTATTCCCTTTGCAAGGCTCTGACTTAATTACAAACAGATGTTCATTCCTGTCCCTATCAGTGAGTCCTCCTCCCTTTACTTACAACAAGGATACAATGTATAATCTTATCAGCTCTGAATGTGTCTCTCTGCAAGCCACAGAGAACTGGTAATGAGTCTGTCTTAGCTAAACGCTGAAGACAGAGTTCACTTCAGTTCAAAATTCCTATTCACTCCCAATTATTCTTTGAGCCAGAGGTTACACGGGTTCAAAATGAATTTTTTATATACCCTCAATTCGTCAGGAGGGTTCAGGGGAAATCTTTATGCCCAATATAGAAACTGGTGTTACCTGTGTGTATTGTGGCAATGCAAGAGGTGCTGGAGAATTTGTAAGTGGGAAGAAGTGGAGTAATATTTGCAAATCTGACTTTTTAAAGCATAATTTAGCAAGCAAACCACATATGGGCAATATGCAAAAGCTTTGATGAGAAAATCCTTCATTACCCATTACAGGCCTGCTACATAGGTTGTGTGAGAGTGCAGATGAACTCGATCAAACCCAGGGGAGATCAAAGTACTTATCAACAGTGATTTGCTAGCTGTGAAAACAATTACCTCTCTGTATAAAATTTACTGTGCACATGTCACCGAGTTAAAAATAGTGCACAGTACAGGATTTGAGTGCACACTGGTCATTACAAATTAGAGGGGACATTGGTGGGAAGGTGGTGAGAACTCCAGTGTCCCTGATGTCCTCACCTACAAGATGTGCACCCTGCACGTTAAGGAGATGAAACCTGAAATGGATGAATTCCGGATCATCTGGGAGTTGGAGAGGGTGATAGATATGACCTGAAGAGAGGTGAGTTACACCCAAGGAGCAGAACACAGGAAACTGGGAGAGAGTCAGGAAGGGGAATGAGGTTAAATAGCCATTGCAGAGTACTCTTGTGCCCATCAAACACAACAAAAGGTAGACCACTTTAGAAATTTGTGAAGGGGATTACCTGACAGAGAAAAGTCAAAGGGGTGATAGGGGATTCATTAGTTAGGGGAACAGAACAAGAGGGGACTGATATCCAAGTGGTAAGGTGTGCTAGCGGGGGTGGAGCGGTTGATGTGGTTAAATTAAGCTGTAAGGGGAATGGGAGCCAGAATGACCAAACAGATAATGGAGAGGGTGAATTGAGTTGAATTGACTTTATTAGATACATACTTCATAAACATGAGGAGTAGAAATCGTTATGTTACGTCTCCTTCAAAATGTGCAATTTGTAATTTATGGTAATTTATAATAGATCGTTTGTACATAGGGCAGTCAATATAACATCAAAATGCAATTGTATCAGCATGAATTAATCAGTCTGATGACCTGGTGGAAGATGATGTCCCGGAGCCTGTTGGTCCGTTTGCTGTGGTACCATTTCCTGGATGGTGGCAGCAGGAACAGTTTGTGGTTGTGGTTAATTTGGTCCCTGACATCCTTTGGGCCCTTTTTATACACCTGTCTGTGTAAATGTACTGAATAGTGGAAAGTTCACCACTACAGATGTGCTGGGCTGTCCGCAACACTCTCTGAGGTTTCCTGCAATTAAGAGAAGTACAATTCCCATACCAGGCAGTGATGCAGCCAGTCAGGATGCTCTCAATTGTGTCCCTGTAGAAAGTCCTCAGGATTTTGGTCCCCATCCCCAACTTTTTCAACTATCTGAGGTGACAGAGGTACTGCTGTGCTCTTTTCACAACACAGCCGGTATGTACAGACAATGTAAGGTGCTTTGTGATGTTTATGCCAAGGAACTTAAAGCTGTTCACCTTCTTAACCCCAGATCCATTGATGTCAACAGGGGTTATCCTGTCTCCATTCCTCCTGTCGTCCTGTCAGCTCCTTTGTTTCTGTGACAATGATGGAGGGTTTGTTTCCTTGACACCAGTCAGACGTTCAGATCATAGATAGATTCAGCAGTTAGTTGGTTGAGCATGAATGTGCTGAGCTGTGTATATCACAATGCAAGAAGCATCGTAGGAAAGCCAGGTGAGCTCAGGACAGGGAATTATGATATTGTAACCAATATTGGGACTTGGTTGCAGCCAACAGTCTGAGGGATTTAGAGGAACAAATTTGAAGAGAGATCGCAGACCATGCCAATAAACAAAAAGGTTGATTCAGTAAGTGATTTTAACTTTCCATATATCGACTGGGACTCCTAAACTGTAAAGGACTAGATGAGGTAGAGTTTGTCAAATGTGCCCTTAATCAATATGTAGAATTCCTGATGTAGAAGTGTGCAATAACCTGTTAGGAAATGATCAGGGCTGGTGACAGAAATTAGTGATCATAATGACATGAGATTCAAAGTAAATATGGAAAAAGAGAGGTCTGGACCACGGGATGAGATTCTAAAATGGAGAAAGGTCAATTTTGAAGGTATCAGAAAGGATCAGACAAGTGTGGTTTGGGACAGGCTGTTTCCTGGCAAAGGAGTACCTGTAAGTGGGAGGTCTTCAGATGTGAATTTTTGAGTATGCAGAGTTTGTATGTGCCTGCCAAAATGAAAGTTGAAAGGTAACTGGACCAGGGAACCTTGGTTTTGAAGAGAAATTGAAGCCTCGTATATATTATTCCTCTAAATGCCTCAGACTGTTGGGTACTACCGAGACCCATTAATGACTACAAGTCATAATTCCACGCACTGAGCTCATCTGAATTTTTTTGTTGTCTTTTGGTTTCTCAAAGCTTCCGAATATTTGTTCTTTTGTTTGCTCTCTCTTTGACATTTATGTTGCTTTGGCTTCTCATTTTAGCCACAGTTCTGTCCTCCTGTCTTTCTGATGCTTCCACTTCTGTGGAATCACTCAGGTCCCAAATTGCTCCAGAAACTCCAGCCACTGCTGCTCAATTGTCACTCCTATCCTTTCCCTTCCAAGCAAGTTTGGCCAGCTTCTCTGCCATATAAACATGGAGAAGTTCAGTAAAGAAACAGGCTATTTGTCCCATCTAGTCAATGCCAAAAAAGCATTTAAACTTGCAGTGCGATCTGGACCAGCTGGCAAAATGGTTTGAGAAATGGAAAAAGGAATTTAATGCAGACAAGTGTGAGTTGTTGCACTTTGGTCTGACCTACCGAGGGAGGTCTTTCACAGTGACTGGTCGGGCACGGAGGAGTGTTGTAGAAGAAAGGGACCTGTTGTAGAAGAAAGTCCTTAATTCACTGAAAGTGGTATCACAGTTAGATAGAGATGGAAGGGAAGATTTTAGCCCAATGGCCTTCATGAACAAAAGTACTGACAACAATAGATGAATGTTATGTTGACTTGTAGAAAACATTGGTGAGGCCTAATTTGGAGTACTGAGTACAGTTTTGGTCACCAACCTACAGGAAAGATGTAAGGACTTTGAAAGAGTTCAGAGAAAATTCACAAGGATGTTGCCAGGTCTGGAGTACTTGGGTTATAAGGAAAGATTGAACAGGTCAGGACTTTATTCCTTGGACTGTAGGAGATTGAGGGGAGATTTGATTGTGATAGAGGGGCATAGATAGTGTAAATGCAAGCTGGCTTTTACCACTGAGATGGGGTGGGAGTACAACCAGAGGCCATGGGTTAAGGGTGAAAGGTGAAATGTTAAGGGGAATATGAGGGGAAACTTCTTCACACAGACAGTCATCGGGGTGTGGAATGAGCAGCCAGCTCAAGTGGTGCATGCGAGCTCGATTTCAACATTTCAGAGGTTCATGTAGGTACCTGTATCATAGGGGTATGGGAGTGGGCAGATTAAATAGTTTAGCACAGACTAGATGGCCCAAAGGGCCTGTTTCTGTGTTGTAATTTTCTACAAGAATGTGAAATATTACAAAAATTCACTCTGTCTTTTTAACAGTTGTGCGGACCAACCACTCACCTCAACAGGAATTTTTAATATGGCATTAAAACTGTGGCACTTTACGTTAATAATACATAAAAGAAAATCCTAGATGCACATCAAGAAAGACTAATTGCATGAGACTGGTTTTGTTACTGTGGGGCCAGGCACCCATGCAGCTCAGCAGGAACAGGGAATAATACCAATGGAGAGAGTCTAACTCCACCAAGGTACAAATTGGAGATGACAGAAATGCCCCATTCTTATAGAAACAGGAAGAGTATCAAAGAATTGATGGTCATTCCAGATACCAGCACTCTGCCCAGTCAGGAGATGATTTCTCTGTCCAACTTGGGTGGAACCTCACTGAAACAGTGTGATACCAGGTCAAACCTTGGTAACTCAAGTAATCTCATCTGAAATGTTGTCCTACACCCATTGATGGATTTTGTAAATCTTTTTACAGGTTAAAAACAAGAAGGAATTTGTCTCCAGGAAGTTCAAACACGGCACACCAGTTTTGTTGTCTCTGTCTAGATATTTAAGGAGCAAGGGATTCAATCGACCATCCTTCCTGCTCAACTGTGGGGAGGGATTTATTCGGTCATTTGACCAACTGGCAACCCGTCATTTTACACAGGAGAAAGGCTGTTCACCCGTTCAGACAGTGGGAATGGATTCAGTCGGTTATCACAATTGAAAGTACATCAGTAATTTCACACTGGGCAAGGCCATTCACCTGTTCTGTGTGTGAGAAGGCATTCAGTCGGTCATCTCACCTGTGGACACACCAGTCAGTTCACACTGGGCAGAGGCTGGTCATCTGCTGAACATCTGGGAAAGGATTCACTCAGTCATCTGATCTAATGGCACACCAGCAAGTTCACACTGGGGAGAAGCCATTCACCTGCTCAGTCTGTGGGAAGGGATTCACTCAGCCATCCACCCTACAGAGTCACCAGCGAGTTCACACTGGAGAGAGGCCTTTCACCTGCACAGAATGTGGGAAGGGATTCACTAAGTCATCCACCTTACTGGTACATCAGCGAGTTCACACTGGGGAGAAGCCATTCAGCTGCTCAGTCTGTGGGAAGAGATTCACTCAGTCATCCCACCTACAGAGTCATCAGCGAGTTTACACCGGGGAGGGGCCGTTCACCTGCTCAGAATGTGGGAAGAGATTCACTTATTCATCCACCCTACAGAGTCATCAGCGAGTTCACACTGGGGAGAAGCCGTTCACCTGCTCAGAATGTGGGAAGAGATTCACTTATTCATCCACCCTACAGAGTCATCAGCGAGTTCACACTGGGGAAAAGCCGTTCACCTGCTCAGTCTGTGGGAAGGGATTCACTCAGTCAACCCACTTACAGAGACACCAGCGAGTTCACACTGGGGAGAAGCCGTTTACCTGCTCAGAATGTGGGAAAAGATTCACTGATTCATCCGCACTACAGAAGCATCAGCGATTTCACACTGGGGAGAAACCGTTCACCTGCTCAGAATGTGGGAAGAGATTCACTGATTCATCCACCCTACTGAGGCATCAGCGAGTTCACACTGGAGAGAGGCCGTTCACCTGCTCAGAGTGTGGGAAGGGATTCACTCGGTCATCCCACCTACTGGCACACCAGCAAGTTCACATTGGGGAGAAGCCATTCACCTGCTCAGTCTGTGGGAAGGGATTCACTCAGTCATCCAATCTACAGAGACATCATCGAGTTCATACTGGGGAGAAGCCATTCATCTGCACAGTCTGTGGGAAGCGATTCACTGATCCATCCACCCTACTGAGTCATCAGCGAGTTCACACTGGGGAAAGCCGTTCATCTGCTCAGAATGTGGGAAGAGATTCACTGATTCATCCACCCTACGGAATCATCAGCGAGTTCACACTGGGGAGAAGCCATTCACCTGCTCAGTCTGTGGGAAGGGATTCACTCAGTCATCCCACCTACAGAGACACCAGCGAGTTCACACTGGGGAGAAGCCGTTCACCTGCTCAGAATGTGGGAAGAGATTCACTGATTCATCCGCCCTACTTTGTCATCAGCGAGTTCACACTGGGGAGAAGCCGTTCACCTGCTCAGAATGTGGGAAGAGATTCACTGATACATCCACCCTACGGAAGCATCAGCGAATTCACACTGGGGAGAAGCCGTTTAACTGTTCAGAATGTGGGAAGAGATTCACTCAGTTATCCAATCTACAGAGACATCATCGAGTTCACACTGGGGAGAAGCCATTCATCTGCACAGTCTGTGGGAAGCGATTCACTGATCCATCCACCCTACTGAGTCATCAGCGAGTTCACACTGGGGAGAAGCCGTTCATCTGCTCAGAATGTGGGAAGAGATTCACTGATTCATCCACCCTACGGAATCATCAGCGAGTTCACACTGGGGAGAAGCCATTCACCTGCTCAGTCTGTGGGAAGGGATTCACTCAGTCATCCCACCTACAGAGACACCAGCGAGTTCACACTGGGGAGAAGCCGTTCACCTGCTCAGAATGTGGGAAGAGATTCACTGATTCATCCGCCCTACTTTGTCATCAGCGAGTTCACACTGGGGAGAAGCCGTTCACCTGCTCAGAATGTGGGAAGAGATTCACTGATACATCCACCCTACGGAAGCATCAGCGAATTCACACTGGGGAGAAGCCGTTTAACTGTTCAGAATGTGGGAAGAGATTCACTCAGTTATCCAATCTACAGAGACATCATCGAGTTCACACTGGGGAGAAGCCGTTCACGTGCTCAGTCTGTGGGAAGAGATTCACTGATCTATCCACCCTACTGAGTTATCAGCGAGTTCACACTGGAGAGAGGCCGTTCACCTGCTCAGAGTGTGGGAAGGGATTCACTCAGTCATCCCAACTACTGGAACACGTCAATTCATAGTGGGGAGTGGCCGTTGTTATGAATCCCTAGGTTTCGTTTGCTGTGGACTGTCATTTTAAGAGAGAGAAATTAAGAAGTCTGACTTGCAGCTTGTTTACATTGCTCGCAGCTTGTTTCGTTTTAACCGAGGACACAGACACTCAGAGTCAGACGGAGATGGATGAAAAATGAAAGGATTGAAACCAGGGAAATAGTGGCCAAAGGTCACTGTTTAGAACATTCCTATGCCCACAAGGGTGGGTTAATTATCCATTCGCCGTACATCGAATGTGTGGTTGTCACCTCATTTAACCCATAGGAGTGGATCTGATTTGGGATATCCTGTTTAGACCACTTATGTGTTAACCCTTGCCTGTGTCTGATGTGGTCATTCATTTGAAGATGATACCCCTCATGACAAGTCACATTCACTGATAATTCGTATGTAGATTTGTAAAGATGATGGATAAAATCTACAGCAACTGTTCTCTCATTTTAACACTGTGGAACCTGCAGAACAGACAGACAGACTGACGTACTTTATTGATCCTGAGGAAAATTGAGTTTCGTTACAGCCGCACCATCCAAGATAGTGTAGAAATATAGCAATATGAAACCATCAATAATTAAATAATAATAAGTTAATCTTTGCAAGTGGAAATAAGTCCAGGACCAGCATATTGGCTCAGGGTGTCTGACACTCCGAGGGAAGATTTGAAAAGTTTGATGGCCACAGGCAGGAATGCCTTCCTGTGATGCTCAGTGTTACATCTCGGTGGAATGAGTCTCTGGCTGAATGTATTCCTGTGCCTAACCAGTACTTTATGGAGCGGATGGGAGTCATTGTCTAAGATGGCATGCAACTTGGACAGTATTCTCTTTTCTGACATCACTGTCAGAGTGTCCAGTTCCACCCCCACAACATCACTGCCCTTACGAATGAGTTTGTTGATTCTGTTGGTGTCTGCTACCCTCAACCTTCTTTCCCAGCACACAACAGCAAACATGATAGCACTGGTCACCACAGCCTCGTAGAACATCCTCACCATCGTCTGGCAGATGTCAAAGGACCTCAGTCTCCTCAGGAAATAGAGTCGGCTCTGACCCTTCTTGTTAACAGCCTGAGTGTTCTCTGAGCAGTCCAGTTTATTGTCAATTCGTATCCGCAGATATTTTTAATCCTCCACCATGTCCACACTGATGCCTTGGATGGAAACAGGGGTCACCGGTGCCTTAGCCCTCCTCAGGTCCACCACCAGCTCCTTAGTCTTTTTCACATTAAGCTGCAGATGATTCTGCTCGTACCATCTGACAAAGATTTCCACCATAGCTCTGCACGCAGCCTCATCTCCCTTGCTGTTCGACATAACTGCCTTCTCTTGACATTTACCCTAATTTACAAATATCTCTCCCATCACCTATTTTGTGGATAAACTGAACTTTCATACCTTACCATCTGAAGACTCCAAGCCTTGTTTCCCCTGAGCTCAATAGTTTGGGAGTTAAATTTACACACATATATACACATAACACTGTTAATTTTCGTTTAACTTGCTTAAGTTACTATATTATAAGTGGATACTAATAAGCATTGTGGTTTTCACATCAAAAACAGATTCCAGTAGTAGTCTGTTGCTGCTGGTTCGTTTCTGAAGCGTTACGGTTCGCCTGCATCTGGGATATGATCAAATTTGAGGATTGATTAATTATCAATTTCATTGGGGAAAACTCTTTTGATTTATTTCTGTTTGGGAAATTTGCAGCAATGGATGTTGATCGATGTCAGGAAGCGCCAACCTCTGAGGCATTAGAGGACGCCAGAAGGGTGGAGTTGTTGAGTATTGCTGAAAGGTTAAAACTTGTTAAGGTGAAATTGACAATGAGGAGGGCACAGATGCAGAGGGTGATAGCTGAACATTATGTATCTGAGGGTGTGTTTAAAGTGGAGGAGTTGGAGGTGTTTCCTGAAAGTGAACCTCGTGAGCTTGAGCTCCAGTACAAGTGAGAAAAATTAAAGATGGAGGCTGCGGAAAGGCAGAGGCAGTTTGAGGCTGGAGAGGCAGAAAAACAGACAGAAAATTGTCTCATAAAGTGTGATAAAGGGAAAGGCTTAGCATGCCAGTTGATGAAGCAGCTGATTTTTTTTATACTGCACCAATCATCGCCACTGGGCTATAAACGTGCAGGAGCAGTGTGTGGTTCAGTGCTTTGCTCAAAAACACTCACACTGCCTCGGCTGAGGCTCGAAAACATGACCTTCAGATCACTAGTTCAACACCCTAACCAGCTGGCCACGCACCACACATTATGACCTAGTGAAGCAGGCTGTGCTCAAAGCTTATGAGTTGGTCCCAGAAGCATAAAGGCAAAAGTTTAGAAATTTGAAGAAACCTGTGAACCAGACTTATATGAAATTTGCTTATGAATAATTTGTGTGTATTGCCCGTTGGTGCACATATAAAAATGTAAATGATGATTTTAACAGCTTGAAAGAGTTAGTTTTAACTGAAGAATCCAAAAAGTGTGTCCCTGATGACATAAAGATGTATTTAGATGGAAATGATGCTGCCACTATGCAGGAGTCTGCTAGATTAGCAGATCAGTTTGCTTCAACTCATAAGGTTATGGTTATCCTGAATAAGAGTTTCGAAAAAAGTAGCAGGGATGACCAGGGTAAACCAGAAATTAATGCTGGGATTTGTCACACTTGTCAAGTTGGCTAAACCTCATCAGGTCACCCCAGTGGCCCCACTGTGGTCTATACCTGCATTCTGTGAACCCTTTTCTAAAGTTATAGAGAATTATGTTGGCCCATTGCCAAAGACTAAAGCTGGCCATCAGTATCTGCTAACTATTATGTGTACTGCGTCCAGATTCCCAGAGACAATACCGCTCAGAAATATTAAAGATAAAACTGTGTCTAAGGCTCTTACTGAGTTTTTTTTTACTTTATTTGATTTGCCTCAAGAAATCCAGTCTGATCAAGGAAGTAATTTTACAACTGGGTTATTCCAGCAGGTAGTTTATGAACTGGGAGCAAAACAAATCACATCATCTACATACCATCCGGAATCACAAGGGGCTTTAGAAAGATTTCACTCTACCCTCAAAACAATGATTAAGACATATTGTGTTGAAAATGGAAACGACTAGGATGAAGGAATACATTTGCTTTTGTTCGCAGTAAGAGAGTCGGTTCAGGGATCATTGGGCTTTACTCCATTTGAACTTGTATTTGGACGCAGAGTGAGGTGACCTTTGACCTTGTAAAAGGAGCGGTGGATTGGTGGGGATTTACATGTTAACTTGTTAGACTATGTTTTAAATTTCAAAAATAAACTACACCAATTCTGTGGTCTAGCGAGACAAAACTTAAAGATTTCTCAAAACAAAATGAAGCGTTGGTTTGATAAGCAGGGTTGTGAAAGAAAATACCAGGTGTGAGATAAGGTGCTTGCCTTATGTTGACGAATCCACTTCAGGTGAAATTCAATAGACCGTATGAAATAGTCTCTCAATTTAATGATGTGAATTATGTTATTACAACACACAACCTACGTAAACTAACACACCTGGCACACATAAATATGATAAAACCTTGTTTTGACAATCAGGCACCATCTGTGAGTGTTGTTGTCAAAACATTAGAATCTGGCAACCCTGAGCTTGAAACAATTGACTCGTCTGAGACTTTTCACAAGCCAAACATGGTCCCAGTTAGGCTAATGAACTCGGTTGTTCCAGAAAACATTGATAACAAGTCGGCTCATCTGCAGCCAAAGCAACAACAACAGCTGAAGGAATTAATTCTGAAGTTTAAAGATTTCTTTCCCGATGTTCGCAAGCAAACCACGGTCTCATTACATGATGCAGATATTGGTCAAGCCAAACCGATTAAACAACACCCATATCGCATGAACGTAGAGAATGTAAGTTGGCTGAGCAATTGTTGTAAGCGTGGAAACAGATTCAGTAGGTCTCAGGGGCACAGATTATGGGAAGGTAAATGAAGTAACAAAAACAGATGCCTATCCTATCGCTAGGATAGATGTTTGCATCGATAAAGTTGGAATAGCTAATTTCTTACAAAGATTGATCTGTTGACAGAGTATTGGTGTGTTCCATTGACGGACAGACATAGAGAAATTTCTGCCTTTGCGACACCATCTAGGTTGTATGAATACAATGTTTTGCCTTTTGGAAAGAAAAATGCTCCAGGAACATCCCAGAGAATGATTAATTTTGAAATTCGAGGGTTAGAACACACAAATGCCTATATTGATGACTTAGTCACAGGGAGTGACACTTGGGAAGAGTATATCTCTGATTGGTAAGAAGGCTCTTAGAAGGTTTCTGGGAATGGATGGATATTATCGTAAGTTCTGTAAGAACTTTGCTACTCTCGCTCTTCCTCTGACTAATCTCCTGAAGATGGGTGAAAAGTTTGTTTGGACTGTACCTTGTCAGGAGGCATTTGATCGATTGAAAGATATTATTTGAGATTAGGCCAATCAATGTAGTATTCTCAGCAAATTTAATTAGCAGATTGGAGCTGTGGGTGGCATCACAAGTCATGGGTGCACAGAGATAAAGGAGAGGGCCAAAGTGACAACCCTGTGGGGTATGTGAGCTGAGGGTCAGAGAGACAGAGGAGATGGAGCCCACTCTTACCATCTGCTGGTGATCTGACAGG
This sequence comes from Hypanus sabinus, assembly GCF_030144855.1. Taxonomy (NCBI): domain Eukaryota; kingdom Metazoa; phylum Chordata; class Chondrichthyes; order Myliobatiformes; family Dasyatidae; genus Hypanus; species Hypanus sabinus. The sequence continues at coordinate 20,261 of NW_026779472.1, forward strand.
AAGTCCAGGATCCAGCTACACAAGGCAGGGTGAAGGCCGAGGTCTCTGAGCTCCTTGTCGATACTTCGCGCCTTCGTATGGCTACTGCTCTGCCCATGACTGCAAGGAACTGCAGAGAACTTTGGAGAGCAGAGAACATCAGAGAAACAAGCCTCCACTCCATGGACTCTCCCTACACTTCCCCTCCCTCGGAAAAGCAGGCCATGTACACAAAGAACCTCATAACCTGGACATTCTTGCTGCAAACCCGCTCCCACATTGGCGAAGAGATACAAAAGCCTTAAAGTGCGTAACACCAGGCTGAAGGATGGCTTCCTGTCTGCAGTTATAAGCCAAATGAATGATAAAATGGACTCGGCCTCACAATGTAACTCGACGTGACCCTGCACCATATGTCTATCTGCACTGCACTTTCTCTGCAGCCATAATACTTTGTTACAGTTATTTTGTTGTTGTCTATGAGCTCAATGTACTGTTGTAATGTATCGATCTGTGTGGATGGTACATCAGGCAAGATTTTCACTGTAGCTCAGTACGTGATGATAATAAACAAATACACCACTTTAATTGTGTGGAAATATTAGACAGACTGAGCTTCTGCTCCGGAACCACAGAAGGAAACTGACCAGTTGTCATTTCTGTGGAAAGCAAATATATGGAAAATGCTTCAATCTCACATTACGATCTGCAGTAACTGGGATCAGGTGACCGGCGGTGGGTCTCCCATATCAATATCAGAATCAAGTTTAATAGCACCAGCATATGCCATGAAATTCGTTGTCTCTGCGGTAGCAGTAGAACCTAATTAACAAAAGATCTTAACAATTGTGACAAATTAAGTATATATATATATAGTACAAAAATATAAAAAAAATGTAATAAGCTATTCTAATTGTGTAAATGTAATAATCTAATTTAATTGTGTGGAGTTATTTGATCCGGATCTCACTGCGTTCTCTGAAAGGGACAAAGGTGAAGCTACACGTACACGTCGAGCAGTGACCCGCAAATGCTGCAGATCTACAGAAAAACGTGAACAGGAAACGGGATCAGGTGACGGGTGGAGGGTCTCCCTCCTGAACTGGTGACTCTGCTCCTCGGCCCTAACATGCTGCCCGACCCATCCGCCACATTCCCCACATTATTCCATATTTACACCAGATACATGTCTACTTTTCCACACCATATCTACCCCGATCCCTTTCCCTCCACCCCCAGGTCACAGAGTCATGGGCTCGATTCCCATCCCCTTTTTCAGAGACTGGGATCCCTGATTCAACCGGTAGTGATGTTGTGCATTTCAATGTGTTCACCTCTCAGTCCCCGATTCTCTAAATGACATTTAGAGTTACCACATTTGATCTTTCTTCAGGTTATGACCCCACCTCTCCAGGGATCAGTCAAGTGAATCTTCATTGCACTCTCTATAACAATTACTCTCTAACCTCTTTGTTCATGGAATTAATTTCCATCTTCTGCAGCCCTGTGTTGCCCCAACCACTCAGCTCCCACCCCTGTCACTATTTTCACCTTCCACCTCCCCCCTCACCTGAATCCACCTCTCACTCCCCAGCTCTTGCCCCATCCCCACCCCTCACCTCTTTTCTCTGACTATTTCCCCTCCACTCTCAGTCCAGAGGGAGGGTCTCGGCCCGAAATGTTTACGGTCCATCTCCCTCCACAGATGCTCTCCGACCCACTGAGTTCCTCCGGCAGTTTGCTCTTTGGTCTGTATAACCCGTGTTAAAATGGGGAGCGGGATTTTACACCATATTGCAGGGTTAGGGTTAATGGACTTTTCGGTGAGACGACAACATTAATCAGGGGTTTCATCACTGAATCCAGTGTTGTGGGACGTAAAGTCCCCTGTTATGTGTACGGCTGTGTCGTGTTGTTGGTGGAGTGGGCAGCGTGGTGTTTGTCTCGATTCGGGTCACAACACCAGAATTGCCAGCGGGATCCACACACAGTGTATTAGTCAACAGAAAACCTCTCGTCCCTGCAGTCTTTGTCTCCTGGTAAACTCAACACCCTGACAGTGTGCACCATAGATATCCCTTCCTCTCAGAGTCAGGGGATCATTCAGACAGCTGATCGCTGAGAGGAATTATATTTATTGGTCATTAAAGTTCGCCCAGATTCGTTTGGACGGATTTGATGTGGAGTTCGGGGTGTCACAGTGACAGGCCCGGACGGCCGAACTCTCTCCGTTGTCCAAACATCCTTCCAGGTGAGGCGACACTTCACCTGTGAATCTTCCGGGGTCGCCCGTTGTGTCCGCTGCTCCCGATGCGGCCGCCTCGACACTGGTGATACCGGCTCCTCCGCAGTTTTGTCGGGTAGGAGTGTTTTTTTAACGGGTGTCGATATTTTTCTTCCCTTTTGTGCGGGTGGGAGGGGTGGGTTTTGGGGGTTGATGATTGGGATGCCGTCCTTTTGATGCGGGGGGTGGGGAGGGAGTTTCAGTTTTTTTTTCTCTGAACGACTTTCACGTTTTCTTTGTTTCGTGGTTCTCGGAAAAGGAAAAAAACTCAGTGTTATTTATGAATTCCTGCTTTGATAATAAATTAATCTTTCAACCATCCACTCTCAGCGGGACTTCCCGGTGTCCAGACATTTCAATTCCGTTTCCCATTCCCGTTCCGACGTGTCATCCCATCCCTTGCCAAGATGAGGCCACCCTCAGGGTGCGGGATCAGCAACTTGTATTCCGTCTGGGTGCCCCCACCCACCCTGATGGCATGAATATCGATTTCCCCTTCCGGTGAACAAATTTACCTCACACCCCTCCGTCCCACTCCCTCTCATCCCCTCTGTCTTTGTACGTCCTCTCACCTGCTTATCACTTCACTCTGGGTCCACTGCTCCATCCCTTTCTCAATATATTGAAGTGTACCTGTGAGTGTCGATACACAAAATATCCTCACACGTCTGGTGTTACATGGTTCGACCTTCATACATCCTGTTTAGTGTTTAAATATATAAAAAGTTAAAGAAGCTAGAATCTTTACATAAATTATTATCGCAACTAAACGAATAGAAAATATTGTATTTCGGAAGTGACAAATGTTAATGGGAGGAGAGCAACCATTTAGGAGGTTTGGAAATGCATTTCATCTCGTTCATTGCCTCACTAAGTTACTCTTTTTCCTATCAACACAAAGAGAAAAAGAGCCTCTTTTCAATCAACTACAGTTGGTGGAGCGAGGCCAAGGAGTTAATCAGCTACTAATGATATGAAATGACGTAAAACTAGCTTGTAGCCTAGAATTTTTTTTCCATTTGGCTTCCAAAACAAAACTAAATTTATCCAGGTGTAGAAGAGGATTTTGGATGATTAGCTTGTGTATTTTTTTTTCATTATTTTCGACTCTTAAACATGGGTTTCGATGTTCATTCCGTGCTTAATATAGCTCCTTCCTGGAATCCAATGGTATCCTTTGGAAAAAGCGGAAAAATGCTTGCATTTGTGTACAGGTATTTCCCAACTTCCTTGGACAACGGGACGAGCGAGAAGGAATTTCACAAATACCTAAATAAAAAACAGTCACAGCTCCAGGATTTCACCAAAAACAATCAAATATCCTAATGTTATTAGTGGTATTTCTCCCCACCAGCCAACACCCCCGCTTCTGTAAAATTCGCTCTATTTAATATGCGGGTTTGTTAAATTCCGCGCTTGTTTATATTGACTTTTTTACAGAGGTGTCGGAGCGGCTCCCCAGTGAGCTCTGGTAGCACTGCACCCCTGAATGTATGAGATAGTACAGTGTTAAATGCAAAACCCTGAGCAGTGTCGATGGTCAGAGGGATCTTAGACTCCAAGTTCATCGCTCCCTGAGAGAGACTGCACAGATTGATCGGGTGGTTAAGAAGGCAAATGGGATGGTTGTCTTTATTAGTTGAAGCACTGAGTTCAAAAGTCATGAAGTTGTGTTGCAGCTTTGTAAAACTTGTTAGCTCACATCTGGAGTGTTTCATACTGTTCTGGTCGCCCCCATTCTCGGAAGGATGTCCGGGCTTTGGAGAGGGCGCAGAAGAGGTTTACCAGGATTCTCCCTGGATTAGAGGGCATGAGCTAATTCAAGAGGCTGGACAAACTTGTGTTGTTTTCTCCAGGCTGGGGTGAGACTGAATGGACGTTTACAAGATTAGGAGAGGAATAGGTAGAGTGGACAGAGGGTATGTTTTTTCCTGGGGGTTTGAAATGTCTGACACATTTAAGGTGAGAGGAGATGTGAGGGGCAAGTTTGTTTATTTCCACAGAGTGCTAGGAAGCTGGAAACTATGCCTGGGATGTTAGACCCCACCAGTCACGTGATTCCATTTGCCCCTCCCATTTAATCATAGATGTAACAATCTCTTTGTGCATGTTCACAATCTCCAGGTGGGTGGTCACGCATCCTCCATGTCGTGTTGGGGAAATCTGATGTTGGCCACTGAGTCCCGTTAACTTCCCCCCAGCTGGCCTCGTTTCCTGAGGCTCCTCACATTTGACCTGGAGCTTTATGGCTGTTGTGTCTTCTCCCGGACTGGGGTGGGTGAGAAAGGAGAACGTCCCAGGTTGTGGGGATCTTTGATTTCACTGCCTGCTTTAGCGAGAGACTGGGAAGTCTCGGGGTGAGAATGTTTCCTGTGATGTGCTGATCTGGACACAAGGACACACATGCAACCTCTGCCAAGGCTCGAACTAGCAACCTTCAGATCTCTAGATGAACGCCTTAACCACTTGGCCACGCGCCAACACATGTGATAGTAGAACACAAAAGAAAGCACAATGTTTCCCTTTAAATTATCCTGGTACCAATTTGTTTGTTATTCCTGGAAATGTGTTCAGTACAGTTGTTGCTAACAAGGTGTACATAAGTAATCTCAGGAATGATCGGCTTTATGTATGAGGAGCATTTGATGGTTCTGGACCTGTGTTCAATGGAGTTCAGAGGGATTGTGGGGGTGGTGGAGGGATGTATGGTTAAGTAAACCGACTGAATGCTGAAAAGCCTGGATGCAGTGGACATGGAGTGGATGTTTCCATTAGACAGCGAGTCTGTGATCTGACAGCACTGTCTCAGAGTAAAGATGCTTCTCTTTAAAACTGAGATGAGAAAAAAGAAATTGGCCTTAAGGTGTCTGATCTGTGGAATTTGTTGCCACAGAGGTTGGTTGAGGCTCCAATTTGGATATATTTGTGACAGATTAATATATTCATGATTGCTGAGTAGCTTCAGGTTTACAGGAGGAAGACAGGGATATGGTGCTGGAATAAAAATCAGCCGTGGTTGAATGATGGGCAGACCAGATGTATCGAATCACCTAATTCTGTCTTATGTCTTACCATGACTGAATGATGGCTCCTTCTTATCCCATATCGTCTGTGACATGTGAGGGACAATAAAAGATTGTTCACTGAGATCATTAAATCTGCCTTCAGTGTTTAAATTTCAGTGAGTTTTGTTCTTAGTAACATTAAGCAGAAATGTTTAGTTCTCCTTTTCATTATTAATGTGCTTCATTGTCTCTCTGGTTAAAGTTAGACCTGTGGTGAGAGATTTATTTGAAGAAAAAGCCCAACTGGAGGCAAACCACGACTGAAGACAAGGGAACAGCAACAAGTGAACCAGCCCGAGGACTGAGAGCACCGACTGGAGAGAAACCAATCTGACTCGGAGATTCCAGTGATTCAGTCAGGAGAATGTTTGGTGAGTCTCGTTTACTCAAACACTGGTCCTTTAGATATTACATACCTGTACAAAGGAAGGTAGATAATAGTGGGGAGTGAGACTGAATGTGCCCAGAAGAACCAGTTATGCCTCTGTCAGACCCAGTTGCAATCACTCCAGGACTGGTAATGTGCTTCCAGCAGCCCAGCCCTTTGAAACCACTCCCATTCCCTCACAGTGGTCACTCAGTTCAAGATCTTGCATCCTCTGATGTAGCTTTTGGTCAGTTCTGAGTGGGGAGAGGGAAAGAGAGGGGAGTGTTTATACTGACTGTCTTTCAAAAACATTAATTGTTTGAACTTGCTGCAATCTCTCTCCCCATACCCTGTACTTTCTCAACCAAATTATTGACATAGATGACAAGTAGCAATGGGCATAACCTCAGGGAACGTCACTAAGCACGGGACTCGAGTCTAAGAAACAGTCTCTCACCATCACCCTCTGATTCCTAGCACCCACCCATTCCCAGGCTCTGGGGCTCTGTAACAAACTCAATGTTAACAGGAAGATTAGTCAGTGATTAAGATGATGAGAGAATTGTGGTCTCCTGAAAGGACATGCGAGCTGAGCTGTCTGATTCATTGGACCAGATCCACCCTCGTTGACAACGTAATTTACCCCTTGCCCATCCACCCACGTCATATCACCCACAGTACCCCAACCACCCTCCGTCCCGCCAGTGGCCCCACACCGTTCTGACCATTCATCCCACACCGACACATAGATAGGCCCCCTTCACCCACGTCCACCCTCCCAGCTTGGGGAACCACAACAAATTGATCCCGCGATCCCGGCACAGTGCAAAACTAACACCAGGGATGCAAGACTGGAGAGCCCCGGAGCCTCCAGCTGTCCGGCTCGGTCCCAGCCCTTTGCCACTTGCAACCGGCCCTGGATTTACACATACCCGAGATTAACCCCTTCCTCACCGCCACCTGAACAAGAGAAACACCCGCATCAGCTGGGGTTGAGCTGCAGTTGGTTCCCGTATGTGTTAAAGCTCCCCGCTGTCGGATATGGAGACCAGAATCGTACGCGGTAAAACCTTATAACAATTACAGCATGGAAACAGGCCGTCTCGGCCCTTCTAGCCTGTGCCGAACGCTTACTCTCACCTCATTCCACTTACCTGCACTCACCCCATAACCCTCCATTCCTTTCCTGTACATATACCTATACAATTTTTTTTAAATGACAAAATCGAACCTGCCTCTACCACTTCCACTGGAAGCTCGTTCCACACAGTTAGCACTCTCTGAGTAAAGAAGTTACCCCTCGTGTTGCCCCCTAAACTTTTGCCCCTTAACTCTCAACTCATGTCCTCTTATTTGAATCTCCCCTACTCTCAATGGAAAAAACCTGTCCACCTCAACTCTGTCTATCCCCTCATAATTTTAAATACCTCTATCAAGTCCCACCTCAAACTCCTACGCTCCAAATAATGAAGACCTAACTTGTTCAACCTTTCTCTGTAACTTGGGTGCTGAAACCCAGGCAACATTCTGGTAATTCTCCTCTGTACTCTATTGACACCTTTCGTATAATTTGGTGACCAGAACTGTATACAAAACTCCAAAATCTGGCCTCGCTAATGCCTCCTACAATTTTAACATCACAACCCAACTCCAATAATCAATGCTCTGATTTATAAAGGCCAGCATACCAAAAGCTTTCTTCACCACATGAGATTCCACCTTCAGGGAAATATGCACCATTATTCCTAGATTTCCTCACACTGTCTACAAGCTTTCTCTCTTTGTGAACTAACCTCTTCTCTCCTAGTCTCTTCAATTTGATTCCCACCCCCCAACCATTCTAGTTTAAAGTGTCCCCAGTAGCCTTCACAGATCTCCCGCCAGGATATTGGTCCCCCTAGGTTTCAAGTGTAACCCGTCATTTTTGTACAGATTATTCCTGCTCCAAAAGAGGTCCCAAATGATCAAGAAACTTGAATCCCTGCCCCCTGCTCCAATCTTTCAGCCACACATTTATCCTCCACCTCATTCCATTACTACTGTCACTGCCGCGTGGCACAGTCAGTAATCCCGAGATTACTCCAGCCCTCCCTTCTTGCTCCCTCTCTCCCCCACTCTCAATTCCCCCTCACCCCTTCCTTGTCATCACAAGGATGTTGCCAGGTCTGGAGGACTTGGGTTATAAGGAGAGATTGAACAGGCCAAGACTTTATTCCTTGGAATGTGGAAGATTGAGGGGAGATTTGATGGAGGTATACTACAATTATGAGGGTTAGAGATAGGGTAAAAGCAAGCTGGCTTTCTCCACTGAGATGGGGTGTGACTATAACCAGAGGCTATGGGTTAAGGGTGAAAGGTGAAACGTTCAGGGGAACATGAGGGGAAACTTCTGCCAGGTGAGTTTCCAAAGAGATCACCAGCTCGTAACCCAGCACGGATGGAAAGCGTGCAGGGGAGCCGGCTGGATTCGAACTCAGGACCTTTCGTCCCGAATTCTGGCATGATGCCACTATGCCACCAGCCAGGCCAGGAGATATTGACATGGCATTGAAACTGTGGCACTGTATATTAACATTACATAAAGGAAAACCCTAGCTACACGTCAACAAATGCTATTTAAGTGAGAGGGTTTCTGTTACTGTGGGGCCAGACACCCTTTCAGCTCAGTGGGAACAGGGACTAATTCAAATGGACAGAGTCAAACAGAGCCAAGTCACAGATTGGAGATGGCATGTGCCCCATTCTTATAGAGCATCAGAGAGTTTGAGGGTCGTTCCAGATACCAGCACTGTGCCCAGCTAGAAGGTGATTTCTCTCTCCAACTTGTGTTGAACTTCACTGTAACAGTGTGATGTCAGATCGCACCTTAGCAACTCAAGTGATCTCATCTCAAATGTTGTCCTTCACCCACTGATGGATTTTTAACTCTTTTCACAGGTTAAAATCGACAAGGAATTTGTCTATGGGATTTCAAACACAACACACCAGTTGTGCTGTCTCTGTCTAGATATTTAAGGAGCAAGTGATTCAATCCGCCAGACTGTGCGGAGGGATTCACTCGGTCATCTGACCAACTGGCACGTCCGTCATTTTACACAGGGGAGAGACCGTTCACCTGCTCAGACTGTGGGAATGGATTCACTCAGTCACCTCAATTGAAACTACATACTGGGCAAGGCCATTCATCTATTCTGTGTGCGGGAAGGGGTTCAGTCGGTCTTCCCACCTGTGGACACAGCAGGCAGTTCACACTGGGCAGAGGCTGGTCATCTGCTGAATTTGTGGGGAAGGATTCACTCAGTCATCTGGCCTAATGGCTCACCAGGGAGTTCACACCGGGCAGCGGCTGTTCGCCTGCTCAGACTGTGGGAAGGGATTCACTTGCTCATCTAAACTGAAGGTACATCAGCGTGTTCACACTGGTGAGAGGCCGTTCACCTGCTCAGACTGTGGGAAGGGATTCACTTGCTCATCCACACTAAAGGCACACCAGCGAGTACACACAGGGGTGTGGCCATTCACCTGCTCTGAATGTGGGAAGGGATTCAGTCAGTCATCTGATCTACAAAAACACCAGCGAGTTCACACTGCGGAGAGGCCGTTCATCTGCTCGGACTGTGGGAAAGGATTCAGTCATTCATCCACCCTACACAGTCACCAACGAGTTCACACTGGGGAGAAGCCATTCACCTGCTCAGAATGTGGGAGGGGATTCACTCAGTCATCTGATCTACAAAACCACAAGCGAGTTCACACTGGGGAGCGGCCATTCACCTGCTCAGTCTGTGGGAAGGGATTCACACAGTCGTCCAAACTATTGGCACACCAGTCAGTTCACACTGGGGAGCGGCCGTTCACCTGCTCAGACTGTGGGAAAGGATTCACGCTGTCATCTAATCTACTGAGGCACCAGCGAGTTCACACTGGGTAGAGGCCGATCACCTGCTCAGTCTTTGGGAAGAGATTCTCTCGGCCATCTCCACCAAATGTGCATGATTGTCAAGTCAAACTTGAGTTTCAGGAAGGTATCAAGGAAGAGCAAGAATTCACTGGCAGAGAGGACGGAACCTTCTGCCTGAGGGCGGTTTCTGCCCAGAACATTTGGGCGGACCCCGCAGCGTCACAGTGGCAGTCCAAGAGCAGCGTCACAACCCGCGGTAAGATGCCGAACCTTAAATAATTGTTGAGACTGTTTCAGGGAAAGGGGCACTGCTGTCACTTCGTTTGGGTGAACTCCGCCATCGGGATCATCGCACGCAGGCACTTCTTGAAAACGGCGCAAGGCTTAAGAAGAGCTCGCGGACCTTCAAGAGGGTTCACCCAGTTTGGAATCATAACGATCCAGTAGAGAAACGGAGGTGCAGGTCCGAAATCGTCTCCGAAGTTCGACAGGCAGCCAGTTTTTCACCTGATCCTAATGCTAATGCTACTGCCACTGCCTTATGACTTATGACTAACCTTGACTAGACTAATGACTGACTTACTGCTGGTTATTTATGACTACTGACTAATAATTATTAACTGCCACACTTGCGAGAATAAAAATAAAAAAAGAAAAAGAAGGAAAGCTGTTTGGTCATTGAGTGGAATCCAGTTAAAACCTTCGTGTAGGCGCATTCAGTCCCTTTCAGGTGGGGAAGCTGCACATGGGAGCAAGAGCTCCGACTTGACAGTGAAAATCTGGTTGACAGTGAAAATACTGCTTGACAACACTGTTTGACCAGGAAAGAGAAATCTGGAAGCTTTGAGCTGGAACAGCAAGAGCAATAACCTGGAGTCCTGAAAAAGGAAGGAAATCAAGTTCAGATAAAACAACATCAAAGCATCACTAAAAAGTTGTACTCTCACCTGTGAAGAGGTACAACGTCCTTGAAAGTAATTTTGATTCGGATTTCCAGTATCATTCTTTAATTTTTCATACATCGATAAAACTTCCAGGTAGAGCTTACTTAGTTGGAGACAGAAAACAATAAACAGATAGCTTTTTTTCCCGTGGCTCTGGAAGTTGATTAATTTTCAGCGTACATTGATGATCAATATAAATATATGTTCCTGCAATGAGATTTGTTTTACTCAGTACGCGACCGGACGGAAGTTGTGGCCACAGAGAAACAGAGAACAGAGGGAAACAGAGGGAAAGAAACAGACTGTGACGGGGTCTCGGGATGTGAACAAGGATAAAGCCGGAGATATGCGTGGACAACGAGCGAGCAGGTCGGAGATGGAGATGGAGTTGAAAAAGAAGGAAAATAATGCACACAGGCTATGTTTCAGCCCGATCACGTCTCCCTCACGGTGAAATTCATTAGTCTGCAATGAGATTAAATTCTGTTCAGAACGAGACCGGACGTGCGGACAGAGAGAAACAGGGAATACAGGAAACAGATTTTCACGGGACCCAGAATGTGAATGGAGATAAAGAGGCAGATAGGAAAGTACAAAGCGGAGCAGTTCGGAGATGGAAAAACAGTTGGAAAAGTAAAGAAACACACACGCACACACACAGACACACACACACACACACACAGACACACACACACACATACACACACACACACACACACACACACACACACACACACACACACACACACACACACACACACACACCGCTATGTTTCAGTCTGATCACGTTCCCCTCACCGGCGTGGGGGAAGGAGTGAGCGAGGACAACGTGAGAGGTATTGGGAGTAAAACACCGTGAGCGTCACTGAAAAGGCTGAATCAGAAGCAACGGAGAGAATGGAGAAAAGGGAGAGGATTCTTCCGAACTGGACCAACCCAGAGTAAAACGCTGTCAGATGTAACGGAGATTATTAAAATAAAACCGGCGGGGCCTGACTATAAACCCTCCATCCGGGTGAATTACAGCTGAGGTGATCGCTACTTATTACACATTTGATGAAGGACACATTTCACCTGTACGGGGTAAACAGCGAGTGAAATATATCATCACAAAACGCATGCGTATTTCAGAGCGCTCAGTTGTCACCCGTGGTTCCACATATCAGCAAGTGGATAGATTATTGAGTTTGGTGTTTGGCTTAAAACTCCGGCAGAAAGTATCAAGTCGCTCTATGATTTAAGGAATTTGGTTAACCGTTTCAGTGGGTATTTCACCGCGTTCTTCAGCTCCTCTCTGAACTTGCTCTGAGTCACGGCGTAAATACATGTGTTGTTGCAGGAGCTGAGGATCTGCAGCATCGTCGCCGTGGATTCTGCGATATAAATCGGATCCGTGTCCGAGTAACGAGAGATGTTTGCAATCAGTACGTAGATATCAAAAACCAGCAGAGTTAACCACAGAAATATGAAACTACCGGTTATACTGAATAATAAAACGACCGATTTCCTTCGGTTCTCGATCTCCGGGTCCTTCTCATTCTTCCCGTTGCTGCGGCCCCGGAACCCCATCCGGACTTTATTAGCGGACAAAATCCGTCTGACTGTCAGAGCATTGAACAATAAAATCAGAACAAACGGGAGACAAGGCATGAAAATGCGATGAATCATCTGAAATGCGGCCCACGAGGGAGACGTATAGAAACTGTCTTTGGTGACACAGCCATGGAAAAATTCATCAATTATCACCAAAGGTTCCAATGTAAAGTAGAAAGTGATACTTTCTAAACAGCCCAGAACACCCACTGTCCCGATAACCACAGCCCCCGTTCTTTCGGTGCAATATTTTGTTTTCAGCTTTTCACAACAAATGGCCACAAATCTGTCACAGGTGAACGCGACGGTCAGCCAGACAGAGACCCCGGTGCTTCCTATGAGCAGGCAACGAACAACTCTAGAAACGGGAGTTCAATAGAGGAAGGAAAACCTAAAGTATATGAAAACAGTCCAGTTCAGCAGAGGGTCAGAGATAACGACCAGGAGATCGGCCGCTGCCATTCCCAGCAGGTAGCGAGTGATACATTTGGAGAGACCGCACTTTCCTCGGGACAGGATAACAATCGCCACCAGGTTAACTGCAAGGGAGAGAGAAAGGAGCAGAGAAATCACTGACCTGTCTGGGCAATAGAGCAGAATATTATGATTAGACATCAACTTATGTTTTTTCTCTCCTACAAATGGTGGAAACTGGACCCAGAACATATGAACCCGCTGACGGTGTGCAATATCGGCGTGACAGAGAACTCTCCGCGAGTTTTGTAAATGGGTTCAGTCTTGGGGAATTCCCAAACCAGATGACAGATGACAGCTGGTTCAACGCGTCCTGGCCGCAGTAAGGAATGGGTATGATATACCAACGTCACTGGTCTGAGCCGCACAGGAATGAAATGAAATCCACATCGGCGGTTCCCTCTGCTCATATTTCTAACATAAATGAGCCATTCGCGTTGTTCCATCACCCAGTCAGGCAGTTCACAGTCGATTCATACGGACAGAACAGAAGGTCGGCTGGCTCCCACGGATGCAGTGTTACCCGGTGTCCTCGTGTGCAGACATTTCGATTCGCAATTATTACGGGATATCGAGACAGCGGAGAGGATTTCAGTCAAAGGCAGCATCTCGGCTCCAGTATGGAGCGCTGCCTGCTACGACAGCAATGGGATTAACATTGTCAGCGCCTTCTGCCCATGAGTGAAATGCGGGGACTGGGCGGGTGACTGTGGAAACAAGTAGAGACAGAAACACTTCAGAACATCAGAATTAACTCTCAGACTCTGCCGTTTGCAGGAGTGACAGCGGCTTACCGGGAATTCCAACGGCTGAAATAACAGGGTAGTAAATGTTTTCTATCCGCCAGATTACTGGACATCCCATTTGAGTGACGCAGTGAACGCGATTGCTCTGAATTCCACAGCTCGGCAAGACACTCTGGGCTGACGTACTGCAACAGGCTCTGATTTATACAGGGGATCGATCTCCAGTGACAAGGTCCCACCTCTCACCATTGTTAGTGAACAAACAAATTACATCACCGGCAGTGTCTCAGGTGTAAATTCTGTGGGAATGTAACGCGAACACGTCAATATCATTAGCATTACCTCATTGAGATCCCTTTGCACAATTCGAGCAATGTGTAGTGAGACCAATAAGTGAGCATCAGCTTCATTTACCACATTCCATAGTTGTATTGACAGAGATTCCAACTGTTCCCATTTTCCAACCTGAAACTTTCACTGTGGTTCTCTTTTCAAAAGCATTCCGGAATCGATGTTTCCAGCATTTTTTGCAATTATCTGTGTCACGCCTGCTGTTTCATCTACAAATAGATCCGGTTTCCCCTCAGTGTTCTCTGGATCCCGGGACTCATCAAAACCCTCCCAGTCTCCTCTTGCGGACTTCAGTCTAAAATTTTTCACTTTTTCTTAGTTCAGCAGTTCCACTTTGGCCGCTTAGACACCAAACCCTTCCCACCCCGTCCGACTATGTGTCAGCATTTATAAAACATACTCGTTCTGTACACAGACTCTCGGTCCAGTTCTCCTTCAACCCTGGACGTCATCTATGTTTACGTCATTTTGATCACCTCCCCGAGTCCAGAGCTGCCACGGTTCCCTCCATCTTTTAAACTCTTTTCCACATCTGTGTATCTATGTTTGTGTGTGTGTGTGTGTGTGTGTGTGTGTGTGTGTGTGTGTGTGTGTGTGTGTGTGTGTGCTTTTGTGTGTGAGTGTCGGTTTCATTGTATGTGCGCAGGTGTATAGATATTTGTGTGCAACTCTTATATATCACAAAATGTATATGGATAAAATTTGTTATTGCTGCTGTGGATTTTGAAACGGAAAAGTGACGGACAAAGCCGCTGTTGAAACTGCCTGAGGAACAGTTAGTGTGGTTTTCATTCTGTATCTGTCAGTCTCTGCTGCAGTGTGAGAGGGTGGGTGTTATTCCGCATCTATCCATCTTGGTACAGAGTGAGAGTGTGGGTTTCATTCCGTATCTGTTTATCTCTGTTACAGTGTGAGAGTGTGGGTTTCATTCAGAATCTGTCAGTCTCTGTTACAGTGTGAGAGTGTGGGTTTCATTCTGAATCTGTCAGTCTCTGTTACAATGTGAGAGTGTAGGTTTCATTCTGTATCTGTCAGTGTCTGTTACAGTGTGAGAGCGTGGATTTCATTCTGTATCTGTCAGTCTCTGCTACAGTGTGAGAGTGTGGGTTTCATTCTGTATCTGTCAGTCTCTGCTGCAGTGTGAGAGGGTGGGTGTTATTCCGCATCTATCCATCTTGGTACAGAGTGAGAGTGTGGGTTTCATTCTGTATCTGTCTATCTCTGTTACAGTGTGAGAGTGCGGATTTCATTCTATATCTGTCGATCTCTGCTACAGTGTGACAGTGTGGGATTCATTCTGAATCTGTCAGTCTCTGTTACAATGTGAGAGTGTAGGTTTCATATTGTATCTGTCAGTCTCTGTTACAGTGTGAGAGTGTGGGTTTCATTCTGTATCTGTCAGTCTCTGATGCAGCTTTAAGTCTTCTCAGTCCGATACCTGTGAGCCGCTGATTCATTGTGAGCAGGAGTATTTTTCCCTTTTTTGCCGCTGTTCCTCAAATCTAGGAAATACTCTTAAAATAGATACTGTATTCCTTGTGCTATTTTTAGAACAATATTCTCCTGCAGTACATTTATTTTAAATTTGTGAGATAGACACTGCACTGATGAATGCTGACGGTTGTATTGATTGCTACATTCGGCTCAGCATCATTGTGCACGCCATTCGTTACTCAACCACATAGAGCCAATTGAGCAGCGGTTGATCTGTAATTTTCTGTGGCTTCGCAACTCAACATTTCAAATTTTGAATGAAATGAAACAAATTAAATAAATTTGTTAATTTAAATAAATAAATAAATACGTTTAATTCAGTAAATTAATCAATTAACCGAAACAAATCGCAAATGCATCGCGATTAATGTTCTAGCAGCATTTGTATGAATACATTCCCTCAGCCGTTTTAAATTGCTCCATTCACCGCGTATCTCTGCACTGTTATTATTGCCGATTCTGTCACGTATTCCTCAATGTTCACCACAATATGAATTGATTCAAGTGATGTGCCACTCATAAATGATATAATATTAATTTCGATTTTCTTATAACAACTTCTGACGTGTCTGTATTTTGCCATCTGTATTTTTCATTGTTTTGTGCTGCACTCTGAGAGCTTGTGAGTAGGAATGTGAGGAAGGCTCAAGTTTCACATTTGGAAGCTGGAGGTTATATCTCAATAGGTGACAAACCTGTACCATCAGTTCCCTTGGTGAGGTAAATATCTGAGAAGACAAGATAAAACATTTATGGATTTAAAAATGGTGAATGCTCAGTTTAGGACTTCCCAGGAAGGCAGCGGTGAGGCTGGTGAGTTAAGGAAACGAGAATCAAGTTGGGTAGTGAAATGGAATCCAGATGACAGGGCTGACAGAGAAACCACCAAACTGTTCACAGATAGACATAGTCAAAGAGGAGATAGAGGACAAAGAGGAGAGAATTCTGACGACTTTGGGAAATATCGAGGAATACAGGCACGGAATGGAACTATAATTAATAATGGTGAATTTGTTGTGCCAGAAAGTGGAAGAAACCAGGTGATATATTGGCACGATGACATTTGTGGGCATCAAGGAGCAGATAGAACTATGGAGCAGCTGAGGAATCTATCTGGTTGCCAAAATTGAGACGAGATACAGAACATAATTGTAAGAATTGTTTGATTTCTGCCCGGTGATAATCCAAGTAAATCGGCTGGTGAAGCAGTTTCAGGACAAGCACTCTCGTAGAAGGACCATGTGTTAAATTGCAGGTTTATGTTACTGGATATTTATCTGCATCCGCTGGCGGACTGCAATAAATCATCAAGATAGTGGATGCGTTCACCCAGCGAATAGAATTCTTCTCAATGCGATAATGAAGAAGGCTGACGATACGGACGGGATTTTGTCCAAGAGATTTTATTACCCGTTAAGGGTTGCCAAGGACGTTGGAATCAGATGAAAGTCCCCACTTCACCTCACAGGTGATACAAAATCTAATGAAAGAGTTTGGGGTAAAAGAAAGGTTCCAGATCCCCTATCGACCACAACGCAGTGCGATTATTGAAGAGATGAGCAGGACTTCAAAAGCAATATTAGCTAAAATGTTTAACCGACACATGGGACACTGTCTTACCCTATGTTCGTAAGATAGCTGCTGTCTGTCCCGTTCGGATATGATCGAAGCGCCCAGAGAGAGAGCCACTGTGATGCGGGTCAAGAGTTCTGAACCAAACTGGGTATTAAATATTACGCTCATAGTGGAAAACGAAGCCAACACTGAGCTGAAAGGAATAACTAAATGTAAGACGAACACCGCTTATCTTCAGAGCCAGTTGACTCGACAGCCCAATTTCTCAGGCAAAGCGGGACGCAAGCAGGCAGCAAAACATTGCTGAGCTTTTCTCAAGTATCGACGATAAGTAATAATTAGTAATAATAAGTAATAAGACACATGCATATTCACTAGCCCAATCGCCGTAACTGCTGCGCCACCGTTACTGTGTTTCTGACAGGGAATGCCCTCCCTTGGTGAAGCCGCTGAGGCAACACAGACCTGTGTCCGCTGCAAGTCCTCGATGAGCGACTTGCCAAAGATGTCCTTCGTCAGGAGGCGCCGCACCATATAGACCAGGAAACCAACCATCAAGCGAGGAGGACGGTGGGGAGCGGTGATTCGGACCGGGCTAATAACATCGTATACTAGGTATATTTTCAATGATGGTGATAGACATCATCTATACGACTCCTCGTTAAAAGCCGTTTCCACGACAAACGGGTCCCATATAACGCGGTGCCAATTTGCGGCTCCAAACTTTCATGTGAAGATCCCTTGATGCCATCCATAATCCCGCTCCTGGCTTGAATGGCCTTGCCTGTCGAAGGAGCGGATCAGCCTGCCGGATATGTTCTCACTGGGCGCACAGCAGAGAAGCCCTGGCTCATCTCCAGTTGCGTTTGTGGCGCTGGGTCAACTGTTGAGCAGCAGGAACTCCTGCATCGGTCTGCTGCTCAGGGTGGAGCGGGGGCTGGATCCTCTTCTGGGATTCAATGGACGACTGGAGGTTATTGTTGGCGATCTCTGCCTAAACTAATTGTGACCTCCAGGACGGGGGTTTAGAGGAGGCAAAGCAATGCCTGGCTGTCTCCAACTCCTGGTTCACTCTCTTAGTCTAGCCATTGGATTTGGAGTGGCCGCCTTCTGAATAGTCTGAGACAGGGTAGTAAAGTTTTGGCTCAGCAGGGCTGCGGTGAGAACAGCCGGAGGCAAGGTAAGTAGGTAAGTTCATCCCTTATTTTGTATTCAGCTCTTGAGCGAGTATGTCTGCAGAGCCAGTGTTCTGTTCTGAGGTCAGATGTGGGATATTCCGTAGACTCCGAGAGCCCATATCAGCGCCCGATGCCCCGAGATGCAGCTCCTCAGAGAGCGTGCTAGGGACTGGAGCTCCAGCTCGATGCCCATCTGTCATGGCCCCGTCTGGCAAAACCTCCCCTCCCCATCTTGCTGTTATCTCCTGGACTGAGCCTTAATCCCCTCGTCTGATTCCCAATTGTTCCCAATTCCATTAATCACAGCGCACCTTGTGTCCATTAGCAAACCGAGGATAAAACTCAGGCGTCACAGCCACGCGTTTCCAGTTCGTTGGTCGACTCTAGTGTGAGTAAACCTCGTTTCTTGATTCCTTTGGGCTGTCAGTTCCAAGCTCCGCACCATTTCCTAGATAATCTGCGTGAACCTTGTCTCCGTGTAAAGACTCTCCTGGATACCGGATCCCTGTTCGCGACTGTGCTAACGCCTCACGACTCTGCCGCCGCGCCTGTGTCCTGCACTTGGGTTCGTCCCCAGCCATGTCCTTGCAGCACCATCGGCTTGTGAGGGAGAGTGAGGCAGTGATAGACAGGAACTACAAGGAGGTCGTCTCAACAATGGTTCAGGAGACAGATAAATGGTTGACTGTCAAATGGGGGAAGGGAGACAAGTCAGAGTGTGGAGGTCACTGCAGCCGTCCCTCTCAACATTAAGTACTGTATGTTTAGTACTGTTGGGGGGATGAGCTACCGGATGGAAGCAAAGGTTTCGCCGTGACTCTGTCACTGAGTCTGGCCCTCTGGCAAACAGGAAACACGGATTGTAGCTTGCCTCGCAGGTGCCAGGATCCACGGCATTTCTGGACGCGTCCTGAAAATTGAGTGCGAACACACAGAAGTCCTGGTACACATTGTATCCACCGAAATAGGAAGAAAAAGGGTTGTGGTCCCGAAAAAAAAGAGAATATAGGAAGTTAGGAAAGAAGCAGCAAAGCAGAACCTCAAGGGTAGTAATCTCGGGTTTACAGCCTGTGACTGCGACAGTAAGGATGGGGATTGAATGAAGTGGCAGATATATGCGTGGCTTAAGAATTGAAGCAGGGAGCAGGGATTTGGATTTCAGGATAATTGGGAACATTTCTGGGGCAGGTGGGTCCTCTTCCACAGGGAGAGTTGCACTTGAATCTGAGAGGGGGTCATTATTCTTGCAGGCAGATTTACAAGTGCTGCATGGGGTGGTTTAAACTATTATGGCAGGGGTTGCGAACCAGGCTGATTGAGCTGGGGATGAGAGAGAATGTTAACAACCATATGGCGGGTGTTACCGAAATGTAGGAAAGGACAAACCAAGGACTTACTACATATGCAGCCAGAGCAAAGAGTTAATTTGTACCGCAGATACAAAATTCAAAATGGCAAAGATTGCAGGACTGAGGGTGCTCTGTTTAAATCCGCGCAGCATTCAGGATAACGTGGGCGACCTCGTAGAGCAATTAGGGATAGGTGGGTATGACATTGTGGGCATCAATGAGTCAAGGATGAAGAAAGGCCATAGTTGAGAGCTTAGCATTAAAGGATATACTCTGTATGGAAAGAACAGTCAGGAAGGCATAGGCGGTGGTGTGAATCTATTGGTCAGAGTTGGAATTACATCTTCAGAAAGAGGTGACATGGGGACAGAGAACTTTGCAACTTTTGGTTGTGTGGAGTTAAGAAATTACAAGGGTAAAGAAAAAAAAAGATCATGAAAAACATCTAAGACCTCCGAATACTGGCCAAAGTGTGGGTTGAGATTGCCAAGGGTGCTCGAAAAGGCATGCAATAGGGTAATGACTGAATTGTAACGGGGGATCTCAATATGCAGGGCGACTGGGAAAATCAGGTGGTGTCGGATCGCCAGGGAGTAAAATCGTTAATTACCTACAGGATGGCCTTTCAGAGCAGCCTGAGCTTGAGCCTATTCAGTGAAAGGCTGTCTTAGATAGGGTGTTGTCTAATAACCCCGATAGTTATTAGGGAACTTAACGCAAAGGACCCGTTAGATGGCAGGGATCATAATATGATTGAAGTCATACTGCAATTAGAGACGGAGAAGCATAAGGCACATGCATCTCTATCCCAATGAAATAAAGGACATTGTTGGACATGAGAGTCGAGACTGCGACTCCGGTGGATTGAAAGGGAACAGTAGGGATAACGTCAGTGCAGTGGAGGCTGAAGTTTCTGAGAATAGTTCACAAGGCTCAAGATAGATATACCAAACAGAAGAAGAGGTTTTCAAAGGCGGTGGCTGGCAACCGTGTCTGACAAAGTTAAGGGGTGCATAGAAACCGCATCTAAAGTCGGAAACAGGATAATTTCGAAACTTCTAAAATACAACAGAAGGCAACTAAAAATCTATAATAAAGGTAAAGATGACATATGAGGTTAGACTCGTCAATAATATAAAGCAGGATAACAAGCTGGTTTTCCAGTTATATAAAGAGTAAAAGGTATGTGAGAGTTCATAGTGGGAAACAATCCTCGTGAGGAGATAGTAGGGGACTGAGAAATGGTAGATGAACGTAATGGGTACTTTGCATCTGTCTTCACGGTGGAATATACTAGCCGTGTGCCAGAGTTCCGCGAGCGTCTGGAAGCAAGAGCGAGTGCTATTGCAATTATAATGGAAAACTTGCGAGACAAACTCAAAGGTTTGAATGTAGATCAGCCCCCTGGGCCAGATGACCTCCATTCCGGAGTTCTGAGATAGGTTGCTGATAGATTGAATACTGAAACCAAACCGAAGCATGATCTTTGAAGAATCACTTGATTCTGGCACGGCTGCTGACGACTGGAAGATTGCAAATGTCACTCGACTCTTTAAGAAGGGAAAAAGGCAAAAGAAAGGAAATGACTGGCTCGATAGCCTAAACACAAAGGTGGGGAAACTGTTGGAATCTATTATTAAGTATGAGGATTAGAGGTACTTGGTGACTAATGATAAAATAAGACAAAGACAGTATGGTTTCTTTAAAGGGAAATCTTGCCTGAGAAAACTGTTAACCTTCTTCTAGGAAGTAACTAGCAGTGTGGACAAAGGAGCGGCAGTGGATGGCATTTCAGAACGCGTTTGATTAGCTGCCACAGATGAGGCAGAAGAAGAAGAAGAAGAAGAAGAAGAAGAAGAAGAAGAAGAAGAAGAAGAAGAAGAAGAAGAAGAAGAAGAAGAAGAAGAAGAAGAAGAAGAAGAAGAAGAAGAAGAAGAAGAAGAAGAAGAAGAAGAAGAAGAAGAAGAAGAAGAAGAAGAAGAAGAAGAAGAAGAAGAAGAAGAAGAAGAAGAAGAAGAAGAAGAAGAAGAAGAAGAAGAAGAAGAAGAAGAAGAAGAAGAAGAAGAAGAAGATATGGTGTTGCAGGAAAGGTGCCGGTGTGGATAGCGGGAAGGGTGACAGGCAGGAGGCAGATGGTGAGAATACAAGGGCCTTTTCTGGTTGGCTGTCGGAAAGTAGAGGTGCTCTTCAGAGGGTCAGTATTGGGACCACTGTTATTCACGTTGTTTGTCAAAGATGAAAGAATTGATGGCTTTGTGGTAAAGTTTGCGGATGGTATGAAAATAGGTGGAGTGGTAAGTCGTGCTGTCGAAGCAATGCGATTGCAGAAGGACTTTAAAAAATTGGAAGAATGGGCAAACAATTGGGAGTTGGAATACAGTGTTGGGAAATGTATGAAAATGCAATTTGGTAAAAGGAACAACACTGCAGACTATTATCTAAATGGGGAGAGATTTCAAACGTCATAAGCGTAACGGGACGTATGAGTCCTCCTGCAATCGCATTGCATCCTCTGTACGACTGACCCGACCACCCAGCAAGACTCCCACACGGTGAACCTACAGGCTGAGTCTGTGGTAAGGAAGGCAAATCCAATGTTCTATTTATTTCCAGGAGTACATAATATGAAAGCAAGGAAATATTGATAAACACATAGAAGACACATGTTAGGCGCACGTGGAGCATTGTCAACCGTTTTGGGCACCATATATCAGAAAGGATGTGTTCTCAATATGGAGGGTCAGGATGAGCTTCCCGAGGATCGAAGGGGCTAGAACATGACGGGCAGCTCGCAGATTTAGGCCCGTACTCACTGAAATTTCGAAGAATGCGTGGGGATATCATTAAAACCTACGGGATGTTGAAAGAGCTAGATAGGGTGGATGTGGGGAAGATTTCCCTCTGATGGCCTTTTTCAAAACTAGAGGGCAATGACGGGAGACGCCCTTTTGAACAGAGGTAAGGAGGATTTATTTTAGCCATAGAGCAAAATCACCTGGGCTCCTGAGTTGCAGGCCAAGTTCGCGTCTGTATTGAAGGCGGAAGCTGATTGTTTTCTGATCAGTCAGGGCACCAAATGATATGAGGATCGGGAATTCAACTGTATGAGGTTAAGTGGGGTCCTAGATCAGCCACGATGGAATGTCGGAGTAGGCTCGATGGGGTAAATGGCCTAATTCTTTTGCTTTGGCTTACGGTCTTAAATGGCCTTGCAGTAGATTCGGATCTGCGGGCATATCTGGGTCTGAAAACTAGATTGAAAAAGTGAAGGGTCTGAGGGCAGAGAGTTTTTACTGATCAGTATTGGAGTGGTACGGAGTCTGTGTAATAGATTTGTTTTGGTTGTTATATTTATGATCTCGTTACTGTGAAGAGAGGATTGTTGAGGAGGAGAGTGAACAGGGAAGATACCCGGAGATGAGCAAGTCGGACAAGGTATCGGGAACGTGACGGTGATGTGGTTTCCTGCGTCAAGGGTATAGGCAACCTTTGCAAGTGAGCAGTTTGCGTGTACATGCAGCTTCCCTGGAGGTGGAGGAAAGAGGACACACCAACAGGTGGAACCAACGGAGGGAAAACATGGTTTACCGGTCTGAGAGCGACCTTAATATACCATAACCACGCAGAATCAGAAAATCATATTGAGGCGATTTGAAATGTCAGAAGCAGGGGCTGATCTGATCACATGTGCAGAGGACAGGGTTTCTGTCTCCAACAGACCGGAGTTACAATGTGCAGGGATGAAAACATAGCGCTGGGGCCCCTGATTTCATCACTGATTCTGACACAGTGAGGTGGTTAATGAAGAAACGTTAATTGAAGACATATAAAGTGCATCAATTGCCAGAATGATAAGTACTTTAGTACAAACAGTCGAGATCCCTTTTCATGACCGGAAAGGGAGCGGGAAAGACTGGAGGGGACGAGTTACAAGTTGGCTCTCATCTCAACATTGACACTTCACTACGGTCTGTCACTCTCGATACAGATATGTGCCTACGACGTCTGCATAGTTCTCTTTGGTTGAAGTAAATAGGCAACTCCATGTTTGCATGTCGGGTGTGGGGGTGGAATCGACACCATCGGCCTCAATGAAGATCTTTATATAGAAACGCAGAAAATGATCAAAGTGTTAAATGAAATCATCTCATCTGCATTTACTCCTAAGACCGACATAGTTTGTGAGTTCACGGGAGAGGACTGTGCTACCTGAGGCATATTAAAATCAGAATGGATGAAGTTTTTCATGACTGCCCTCAGATCCTCGCCATCCTTATCCCAGGATATTATGGGGAGGAAGAGCACAGAATGTTGTGACGCTGGCAGTGATCTTTGTGCCTTCCTTATCAAAAGGTCTCGACCCGAAATTCCAGGAAATAGCTAATTTATGTGGTATTATAAGGGATGCTGAGACAAGCCAGGGATTCTTTGGGAGATGAGATTTACACGGTGGCGAGTCAGCTAATGGATGGGATTCAGACTGGCAGAATTTACCTGCAGAGGCAAATCGTGTCCCCGGCAGGGTGGTAGTCTGACCGAGTGGACAAATAAGGGACATACAACGTACAATAAGGGAATACAACGTATGGCCGTGTGGGGTGTGCAATATGGAGACATCGAGTAAAATCGAGAGAAGTTGCCAACAGAGAAGAAAATTCAGAAATAAAAGATGTATACAGAGTTATGAGTCTTTGTCTGGATTCCATGAAGGCTAACCTGCAGGTGAATTCGATGGTAACCTAGGCAAATTCAATGATGACATTCATTTCAACGGGGGTCGAAGTTAATGTGACAGAAGATGCGGTGCACAAGCCATTGGAGGTAGCGAAGCAAATGGTTGAAACGTTCTTGGCTGGTGTCGGGGTCAATGGCTTCCGACAACAAGAAGGATATTGTGGCTGTGCAGGAGAACACACGACAAAGAAAGGCTGAAGAGTTCCCTGGAATGAACAGCCCAATCCCGCTCCTGTGTCCTGTCGATTTGACCGTCACCACATGCTAAATGACAATATGACTTAACCATCGGGCCCTCGCTTAAAATCTTCCTAAAGTGGCTATGGAATGCTTCTACAGTCGAAATGCGAAAAAACGGAGTCTACCTGACAACGAGGAAGCTAGGGCTTTACTCTTTGGAGAGAAGGAGGATGACAGGAGACATGACAGAGGTGGAGAAGATATCAAGAGGAATAGACTGAGTGGACAGCTAGCGCCTCTTCCCAGGGCACCACTGTTCAGGACAAGAGGACATGGCTTTACGTTAAGGGGACGGAAGTTCAAGGGGGATATTAGAGGAAGGTTTCTCACCCAGAGAGTGAGTGGTGGAGGCAGATACACTAGAGAAGTTTAAGGGAATACTAGACAGCCATATGGAGTAATTTAAGGTGGAGGGTTATATGTGAAGCAGGGTTTGAGGGTCAGCACAACATTGTGGGCCGAAGGGCCTGTTTTGTGCTGTACTATTCCATGTTCTATGTCGTGGAATCTACCTTGAGAAATAGACTTTCTGCAGATAATAATTGGACCTTGGGGAGGCATTCCTTGTGCAGGAAAAACTGATACCAACTCACTGGAGTTGAAGTTAAGAACTCTGTAAAAGTAAATGCAGTCTGCTCATAGCCGTTGAAGAACGTGCCAATGTTGGCTGTAATCAGCTAAATTAACTTGTAACGCTGCCTACTCAAACCGAGCAGGACCGGGGACGACCTGCTCTCCGCAGCACTCAGTGTGAATTCCGCCAGTTATCCTTGTGACAGCAATATTTCCCCGAGGAAATTCGTTTCTTCTCTGTTACCGAGAAGCAACGGCTTTCAGGTCACCTGACCAATGAACAATCGCACTGGAGTGCGGGATTCATCGTGGAAATGGGGTGTGGCGGTAAGGAGAGAGGGCATATCGTGAGAAGATAAACAATTGAAAGGTAGGGTGAAAGGAGATGGAGGTCGCGGGCTGCGGGTGCTGAAGGATTTGTTTCCGAGCTGTGTCTCTATCGGGCTCTAAACCAAGTTTATCCTCGCCTCTGCCACGTTTCCTGATGACCGCCATTTCTGCTGTGCCCAAATGGAAAACACCGCAACAGCCTCTGAGAAGATCTCAGGTATTTATTTTATTAATCAGTTGAATAACTGACATGAGTGGATATTTCGCTGCGCTGATGAACTGCTCTCTGAACTTGGACTGAGTTACCCCATAAATAAATGTGTTTGTGCAGCAACTTAATATCATCAGCATGTATCCCGATTGTTCAAGTATATATTCCGAATCATTGTAATTATTCTGATCCAATCCGGAAATGGTGTAATAAAGAAATTCGGCAACATACACAGACCACATGATGAAGCTTCCGGAGATGGAGAGAAGTAAGATCACAGACCTCCTCCTGTTCTCCATCTCCGGGTCACTGCGGTTCTCCGTCGTGCTCTGACCCCTCAGCCCCTTACGGACGCGACCGGTCACTAAAATGTGCCTGACTGTCAGAGCGTTGAGCAGGAGTATTAACACAAACGGGAGTAACGGCGTTAGAACGGTAGAAAACCAGTCATATCCCATCCACCCGGGATCCGTATAGTAGCCCGGCTTTATAATACAGTCCCAGGGTATATTGTCAATTAATTTCACCTGATGGTATATGAAGAAGATGGGCACATTTTTAACACAGATAAGAAGGCCGGTTGTTGTCAGAACCGCAGCCGCAGTTTTCCCGGTGCAATACTTTGCTTTCCGCTTCTGGCAGCAGATGGCGACAAACCGATCAAACGTGAAAGTGACGGTGAACCAGACAGACCAGTCTGTTGATGCCTCTCCCAGGGCGGAGATCGCACTGCACACCGGGGTGATGTCCAGGAAAGTTCCGGGGAAGTAATAATAACTGACCCGCCACAATATGAGTTCAAAGCTGATGGTAAGAAGATCCGCCGTTGCCATGGCCACCAGGTAGCGAGTGGTGCAGGTGGAGATGCCGCATTTGCCCCGGGACAGAATCACGATTGCCACTAAATTCACTGGGGGAGCAGCAAAAAAAAAAAAAAAAGAAGATTTAATAGCCGTTCCCTCACTCTCTATGTCACAGGGCAGGAATAAACGGGTAACTGAGAACAATGAAACTTTGCGGGTAACTCGTTTCTGGAGGATTCAGAGTCGCAGAGCGGGAGACCCGAATGCCTCAATCGAGTACAATCTGCGCGATAGGGTCCGATATTCGGTTCAGGGAGAGGAGTAGTGTTTGACCGTGTTTAATAGCTGATCACCGAGGGCGTTTTGGATCTCCCACCATCGCGGTTTCGAAAGAGGTCCAAAGCCTGGACGCCTCAGCAACGTTGTCACGATGGAGATCGTTGTGTTCTCGTCACCTGTGTTATGTCAGTCTCACCATACCGCGAGGCCGCGCTCTCTCCCTCCTCTGCCAATTCACAAATATCAAAGCAAAGGTATTTCACCCGTTCGCATGACTTAGTCTTATTTCCCTCGGCATCAATAAAGTTTGTCTGTCTGTCCGCTCCTCGACTCTGAATTGACAAGCGTCCACAGGGGCCCAGCATGGCTTTTCTCTTCTAAAGTCTCCAACTACTCTCGGCCACCGTTTCCTGTACGCAATGCAAGGCATACAACCTGAAAACTTCCATTCTCACTTCAAAATATTTGCCACTTTCGTGGGTTACTCCGAATGACCGGAGCATTATTCTAAACGCGTATGGTTCCAGAGCGGAGTTTCGCATATCGTTAACCCGACTGACCTCTAAAGGAAACCCCTCTTCACTTCATGAATAATAAGGCGTGGAGAAAAACAAATCAGGTTGACTAAAATGCAGACAGACACTTATTCTAATGTTAGAACCTCCTCACGATGATAGGGAGTCAAACTCACAAGTGATTTCTACCGTTCTCCCCGAATCACAGCGGTGATCCGCTTCCCGCATTCCCATCAACTCTCAGCAAATCCTCAAAATACAGAGCAATACGCTCCAATTGGAATTAAAGCGAGTTTCACTTTAATACGGAGAAAAGCAGGTCGGCCGGAAATGTGCCGAGTACGCAGGATTGTCGGAGTTAACTTCGACAGCGGCTTTACGCTGACAAATGAAAGTTCCCTTCAAGGAATCCATCTCCCAGATCTTCCACTCCGCGTCCATTGCAACGGCCAGTTGGATTTTTATCTGAGGGCACAGATTAAATACCAAGGGAATTTCTGAACAAGCACTGAGTTTCTTCACAATGTCTGCACCGCACTCACTGATACACCGGCCTCACAACTCGGTCACGAACTGAAGGAGTTCAAAGGGCGCGCACACAGAACTGCAAACATTTGTTCACCTATGTTCTTACCAGGAACACCAGTAACGGCAATGATCATGTAATATATCTTTCTCACACGGTAAAACGCTTCAAGCATGCTGCGTGAGATTCAGCCTGACTTCCAGCTGCCCGCGATCTCGATCAAGACACTCTGAGCTGATGAATCTCCACGATCATTCATTTATACTCGCTCCTGCACACTGACTCTTCAATTCTACACAAGGATGACGTGTCTTCCAACAGCTGGGGTAAAAATAAAGATGATGCTATTCAATTAAATTCCCAGTTGTGATGAGGTATGGAGAGGTTGACACGAAATTGCAACATCTCAAAGATGAAGAAATGACGATTGGTGAAGTCACAGAATGTTGTTGTGTAACACTCTCGGTCCTATGATAGTTATTGTTGATCTTATCTATTCCGAGGATCCATTGACTTTGTCACCATAGAGCAATGTTATACGGTCAATGGGCTGTTCTGTTACACTCTGGGAATTGTCTCGGTTATAGATCTTGCAGTAGAAATATAAAATAAGGTAGAAGATATTTGTACGTTCCTGTAACATAGTGAAGAACCTTAAACTAATATCATATTCAGGCTCACACAGATACGGAATGCACGTAAACGTTTAATCAAATTTACTGCAACACTCTCAAAATGCTGGAGGAACTCAACAGGTTAGGCAGCATCTTTGGAAATGATTATTCTGTAGACCGTTAATTTATTAACTCTTCGTCGCACCTCACCTCCAGCAACAGAAACGAGATTTCCCAGTGGCAAACCATTTTCTTTCCGATCTCCGTTCACGGTCCGATATGTCGACCCGTGGCCTTCTCTCGCGCCACAGTGAGGCTACTCTCAGGCCGGATGTGCTACACCTCGAATTCCGTCCAGGTAGCCTGCAATCTCATGGCAAGAAAATTGATTTCCGTTGAGTTCATCACCCGGACAGTTATTTCGCCAACCTGGCAACACTCATTCCCTTCCAGCTTGTCCTTCCCTCTCCCCAAGAGGTTCTTATTCTGTCATCTTCCTCCTTCCTTTCTACCTCCTAATGAAGGGTCTTGGCCCGAAAAGTCGTCTGTATGTTCATTTCCAGAGATGCTGCCTGACCTGCGGAAATACCCCAGGCGTTTTATATGTGAATACAATTTATATACATGCAGTCCTTCGTGCAGTAAACCAGCGGCCACCAATGCTCGCCCCGGAATGAAGCGAAGTAATTCAACCGCCGTACGCATGACCCTCGAATTTGTGTATATGTTTAAACCGACATAGCATCTGCATTCATTACAATTGTAACAACAATTGTTGGGCAGGTGCGCTAAATTGCTAGCGTTGTTGATAGTGTTGTAGACAGTGGCATTTGCCTATTTGACACTTCCATTGTAAACACAACAGAGCATTGTTTATTCTGTTTTTATGTCCCTGATATGCCACCTCGTTTTACTTAAGTATTGAATGGTCTGAAGAGAATGGCTAATGAGAAGAGCACTTCACTCTGTCCAGCTACTCGTTGCAATAATAAATCAATCAGTCGTCGGTTGTGGGATTAAATTAGTCATTTTGTCAGCTAGTCAGCGAAGGGCAGACAGGGGTCAATATTGAGGTACGAGGTTACCTTCCATGGGTGAGTATGGCTGGGATATTCACAAAGAGTGACGGGGTTCTCGGGAGAGCTGATGTGGACACGAAGAAAGAAATGTAAGTCCAAACATCAATAAAGGTATGGAAGCAGATTTACAATGGGGCATCCAATACGTTCTGAACAGGTGCTGTCACGGAGGGGAAAAAATCATGATGCAATAATATATAATAGTAGCCTGATTTTGTGCTCCCCGTGAGTGATGAACGTGATTGCGGTGGAGCCGCTGCACAAGTGTTCCACCAGGAAATTGCCGAACATGGAACATTTCCGATATCAGCGGAGAATCTGTCATTCTCTCCTTGAAGCGGAGGACCAGGGGGTGTTTCACACAGAATCTAAACTATTATTAGCGACATACAGTGGCTTGCAAAAGTCTGGGGCACCACTGGTCAAAATTTATGTTACTGTGAATTTTTAAGTGAAGAGAACTGGAAATGATCTCCAGAAGTCATAAAGATGAAAGTTGTTTTCATCATTTTAAGCAAGTTTAGTATTTTAGTTTTGTTTTGTACAATTTTATAGTGAAAATAGGAAAGGAGCACCATTCAAAAGTTTGGTCACCGCAAGAGATTTGAGCTCTGAGATAACTTTGACCAAGGTCTCAGACCTTAATTAGCTTGTTAGGGCTGTGCCCTGCCGACCGAGCCTACTGCACTTTCAGGGTTCACAATGATGTCTCCACTACATTGGAAAATAAAACACAACCTGGATTTGCTCGGACTGCGAGCGTGGTTGATCCTGAGCTCATCACAATTTAATGCTTAATCCACTGATATTCGGACTTCTTTGCTCTATCTGGGGCCTTCTCCACTGCCATCGTAGGCATAACATAAATGAGGAGAACGGAAGCTCCTCTTCCGACTAGACACCTCACAACGATAGGGAACACGGCTGAATTACATTTTGTTGTTACTCCGATGATGCGCATGACTCCTTTTTGCCCCGGTACCGTATAATCCTAAATAACGGCCAGTATTTCGCATAAAGTTCCATGGCCTAATTGATCTTTCACCTCCCTGTCATCTCTATGGTGAAAATTGACACACTTGCACCCTTGACTGAATCCCGTGGGTTCGGGTTAACGGGGTTTCACTTTCTACTGACTCTGCCTCTTTGGAGGTGTTCTAACATTTTTTTCTCTTTCACACCTTGGAATGACATCGTAGCGATACACAATTTGGGGAAAAACAATGTGGCCGACATTGTCAAATGCCTGAGGCCAAAGCAGACCCATCTGTGAAAGGGGGTAAAGTTGAGGCATTGGTTGTCGTGCAAACACGAGGAAATCTGCAGGTGCTGGAAATTCAAACAACCACACACACAAAATGCTGGAGGAACACAGCAAGCCAGGCAGCATCTATAGAGAAGCGCTGTCGAAGTTTCGGGCCGAGACCCTGGTTGACGTGGTGTAATGACTGGTGAATCACATCCAAAAAAACGCGAGCGCTCATCGAGGATGAAATGCACATTGTGGAAAGCGAGTGTGTTATAAAAGAAGAGTAAATACCTATGTATGCGCCCAGTAAGTTTGTACCCACCACAAAGATTCAACGCATGGGAAAGGTAATACTGGGAGAAAGTAATCCACACCGGCCGGGCGATCCTCGTCATCCTGATATAACCTTCAAGATCCCAAATTTGGGTCATTCACTTCCGCGATGTCTGGTCTCCACAGAGTTGTCGCTGCATGTACTCCTGAAAACCTCTATTCCTCTCTTTCCCTTATCACATTAATGTAATGGCTTTCAATTTCGTTGACTCAAATTTTATGGCCCTTTCTCCCTACATGTGATCTTGGTAACTGATTTTGTCCTTCCCAACTCAGACTGGTTCAAGCCACACACTCGGCGCAGACCACCAAGTCACAGGCTGTTCCTTCTCATCTGAAAATTGTTTGCTTTCGATCATCAAAAGCAAAACAACTTAATGTGTCCATCTGTAGTTGCTTTAATGAAGCCATCCCTGAGAACGGACCGCCATTCCTGCGATCACATGACAAGAACAAAGGCATCTTCTTTGTCTTTTTCCATTGCCTTTGCCTCGTTTCTGTTCACTGATTTGCAGATTAGTTTTCCGACCAACATATATGTTCGTCTGTCGATATGCGTGTTTGCACATCTACCTATCTATCCATCTATCTCTCTAACTATCTGTCTATCTGCCGGGGTGCCTGTCCTCTGCCTGCCTGCTTCTCTGTCTCTTTGTCTGTGTAACTACATATCGTTCATCTACTGCTTCCCAGATATTGTGACTTTGATCAAGCGCACTTCACAAGCAGATGAACAATGAGAAGGCATTTTGAATATTTAAATACTTATTTTCTCAATCTTACCGGATTGATATCCACCAGGTAGCTCCGCGGTGACATGGGAGTGATGTCAGTTCATCATTCAATTATCACTTCAAGGGTATTTACAAGGGTCGACTGAATTTCATGATCCAGGAGACAGCGAGTCGGTAGAGTGCAATCCCTCACTTGCTGTCCCAGTTTTAACTGTATTGATGATATATGGTTTTTTGGGCATGGAGTACAGCAATGAAGTGAAGGTTCACGTGAACTGGCTGAGAAAATGAAGCACAGTGAGTGGACAATCAGCTCGAATGAAAATACAAGTTCTCAGTCCTAATGTGGCGTCTGGACATACAACGTAATAATGTAAAAGAATGAATGCCGTTCTCCCTTATCAGACTGCCTATTATTGCTGTCATATTTATTCATGGAAAGTCCCTGCATGAAGTCCTCGTACTGAGCGCTCAGGGCTCAATCGGAAGAGTTGCATTTTTCCTATTGCTGTTTGAGATTTCGCCCATGGATTGTTTTTGTATCGTTTTGTTAATTTTGAGTCTGAGCCTGAGCTAATTCCAGACTTTATTCTGCATTTCAGTTCATCCTGTTCCAAACCTCTCTCGTTACGTTCACAAGATCATACGACTCCTGTGTCATCCAATCTCAAGATCGTTGTGTCGTTCGTCCCATAACCGATATAAAATTTGACCTTGAAGTGGAGGACTTTTAAGTGGAACCTAATCAACAAACTACTAGTGGCCGCGAACGAAGCAACCTTAACTGACTCCCCGAAAGTCTTTTGAATTTTGAATTTTGAAAATAAAATGCCCGTGAGAAACACAGACTACTGCAAGTCGAATACGCTGCACAGTAAAATTCTGAGGTCAAGATCTAATGTGATAACTGAAACTGTATGGTCGTAGTTTTGCACGTTGCGACATCCTGTCTCCACTAGCAATGATTATCCTTGTTAATACACAAACACACACACACACACACACACACACACACACACACACACACACACACACAGAGTAGTGGACTTGGATCAATTGTGTTAATTACTTCGTCAAAACACAAGACCGACGGAAACCATCACAGCTGGTACACGTAAACATGGTAAAACCGTATTTCGATAAACAATGCACAACTGTGACCAGGTTGCAAAATAACAAGGAGTCGGTCAACCTTGGGAACGAATTGATTGACCTGTCTGAGGCTCATCATAAACCGAACATTGTTTCAGCTAAACTAACGAACTCAAGTATATTGAATTCGATTGAAGAGAAATCTGCCGATTTACAGCGAGGCACTGACTGGAGATGAAACAGTTAGTTTTGAAGTTTAAGAATTTATCTCCCGATCGCCCAAAACGAACGGCAATAGCTTTCCTTGATGTCGATGTCGGTCATGCTAAACCGATTAAACAATATGCTTATCACATGACATGCAAAAGTGTAAACTTGCTGAAGAAGAAATTGTGTTTTTGCTGAAAAATGGTATTATTAGGCCTTCTAACTCAGAATTTTCGCCTTGTGTTATTGTGCCTAAACCAGGTGGTAGTGTTAGGTTTTGCATTGATTATAGAAAGGTGAAAACTTTAACAAAAAAAAATGCTTATCCTATCCCCAGAGTGGATGATTGCATAGACAAGGTTGGAAAAGCTAAGTTTCATACAATGATTTGTCTGTTTAAAGGGTACTAGAGTGTTCCATTAATGGATGGAGGTAAATAAATTTCAGCATTTGTAAGACCTTCTGCGTTGTATGAATACAATATTTTGCCGTTTGGAATGAAAAATGCACCAGGGACATTCCAGAGAACGACTCATTCAGTAATTCAAGGGTTAAAACACTCAGATGCCTATATTGATAATTTAATTACAGAAAGTAACACATGGGAAACACATACTTCTGCAGCGGAAAAGTTGTTTGAAAGGCTTTCGAAGGCCAATCTTACAGTTAACTTAGCTAAGAGTGAATTCGGCCGTGCCGCTAGTTAAGGAAAATGTCTAAGAAGGCAAATCATACGCTAATTAAACAACAATCTTTGATTCTGTAGGAATATGTTATCATAATAACTCAGATTAAATGCCAAGATAATATAATCGCCGATTGTCTTTCCAGATGTGAAGTTCACAATGTTCTTTGTATGATGATATTTGTATATGATTCTGCTATGTATTGTATTAGTCTGTAGTATGCTGTACATAACTACCAAACATGTACTGTATCTGATACTGTAATTTGCAATTAAAAGTTTGCTCTTTTAGATGAAAATTTTCCTTGAGGTCTTTAAGAGCGCCTGAGTGGGGCGGGACTCTGACGTCAGTCACAAAATGTCTGTGCAGATTAAAGAGAGGGTGAGAGAGAGAGAGAGAGAGAGAGAGAGAGAGAGAGAGAGAGAGAGAGAGAGAGAGAGAGAGAGAGAGAGAGAGAGAGAGAGAGAGAGAGAGAGAGAGAGAGAGAGAGAGAGAGAGGACAGAGAGAGAGAGAGAGAGAGACAGAGAGAGAGAGAGACAGAGAGAATAGAAGCCGATAGGTTCAGCTTGTCGCAGCTCAGGTTCTGAACTCTCCTTTGCCCACAAGCGTGCGTTGATCAGCGGCACGCAGTGCATAACGTAAAAGTGATTGTCACTTCGTATAATACGTCGGTGGGTATTTTAGGTTATCCTGTGGGACAACTTATGCGTTGATCCTTGCCTGGGTATGTTGTGTGGTAACCCCTCGAAGACGATATTCCTGTGACAAGTCACTTTTTGTGATAATCCGTATGTGGATTCGGAGCGACTCGACGGGCAAGATCTTTAGTGACTGTTATCTCTTAACCAGCGTGGAACCTGTGGAAATCGACGTGAATTGACCTCTGTCTGCATTCCACTCTGAATTACAAAATCTCTCTCCACTCATCAGCTATTGCGTGCCTTAAAGAACTTTACTAATTTGCCGTTTGAATCTTAAGACTTTAATAACTGTTCTTAAGGTTTATAGTTACACATAACACTGTTAACTTTAATTATATAGTTAAGTGACCATCTCATGAGTAGATACTAACAAATATAGGAGTTTTAACATTGAAACCTGAGTGCATAATCTATTGCTGCTGATTCGCTTCTAAACCCTTATGATTCGAAACAGTAACTACATTGTTCTGTGCAGCATTGAGAGAGTTTGTGAGTAGGCTTGCGAGGAAAGCTAAATTTTGACATTTGGAATCATCCAAAGGTCCACATTGCAGCAGGCGGTTGACTGATGAACTCTGGGAAATTGCTGTCACTGCTACGTCACTGCACATCCGGGAATGTTCCGCTCGTCAGGGACATGGCTGATGGGAGAGCTTGTTCCGGTGATGCAAGACACCATGTCCTATGTTATACCCGTCAGTGCAGAAGACATAGATGAACAACAACACTCACAGAATGCTGGTGGAACACAGCAGGCCAGGCAGCATCTACAGCGAGAAGCGCTGTCGACGTCTCGGGCCGGGACCCTTCGTCATAAATGAATGTACGTGAATGGACAGAAGATGATGAATAGATTGACATTACAATGTGAACACATCACCTGGACATGTTGGGATCATGGAACAACAGAGAACAGGAACAAGCCCTTTGACTCACTACTTCTGCACTGAACAAGATACCGAACAAGACTAAGCTCTGATGACAGTACATGACCCATCTCCCTTCATTCACTGGATGCTCATGTGCTTTGACTGAAAATTTACCGTTATGGGAATCGAGAGGTTATATCCCAATAAAAGGCAAACTTTTATTATCACATTGATGGGTTTACAAGTTGGGGGCTCACTTAAAGTCATCCCCGTAAGTGTGCAGGAGGGCTGGTGAATTAGCCAAACTATAATCAAGTTAGATTGTGAAATGGAATCCAGATATAGAGGTAGGAATGACAGAAAAAACAGCAAACTGTACACATATGGACTTTGTCATGACCCAGCAACAGGATCAGGACTTAGCAAAGGCTCAAACAGGAGAGAATTCTGAAGATTATGGGAAATATCGATGGATACAGGCACGGATTTGGATTATACTTGATAGTGGTAAATTTGAGGAGCGGAATTGTGAAACAAACCAGATGATGTATTGGCACCATGACATTTGTAGGCATCAAGGATCAGATAGAACTGTGGATCAGTTGAATAATCTGTGTTGGTGGCCTAAACTGCGAGAAGATGTACATTATTGTAATATTTGCTTGATTTGTGCCCTGTGAGTACCCAGATAAATCGGCTAGAAAAGCAGTTTCAGGATACGTCCCGTAGAAGGACCATGTGTTAACTTGCAGGGTTATTTTGTTGGATCGACCGCTCCATCATCTGCAGGACTGAAATATATCTTCGAGATAGTGGATGCGTTCATCAAGTGGAGAGAGACTTTCCCAACTAGATAATGAAAACCGCTGACGTTACAGCCACGATTTTGTTGGACAGAGTTTCTACCATTGGGTATTGCAAAGCTCTCTAGCGACACAAGTTGGTATCCCTTATCGACCATAATAGAGTGCAATTGCTGAACTGGTGATGAGAAATTTAAGGACAATGTTATCTAAAATGAAACGGTTAGAATCCCTCTTTGGGCTAGATTTATCACAGACCGTTTATGATGTTATTGCAAAAGACAAATACAAGCAGCAATTAATTGCCTCTATTAACTAGGCTCATTATGATGCCGCCCATAATAAGAGACGGGAGCAACAGCAAAACAAAGCTTATTTCGAGGTGCGAACAAAACAGCGTGAGTCGGAAATAGGACAGTAGTTTAGGAACTCACTACATCAGACAAACCCCTTTACAGCTTCGCAATTTGCAGGGACACATGATGTCGCTGACAAAACAAGTCCATCAGTATATTGAATCCAGACCGCTCCAAACAAGTTAGGGTGATATCATATTGACTAACTCAAGCTCATTGGAGATAGTCAATGTCCTCTAGTAGCTGAGTTCCAGAAAATATATTGTCAATAGGATGCCCTGGACCGAGATGAGATGATCCTCCTGGAGTTATGTCTCAGGTAATTGACGGTGATGTGGATGAAGGAGCTGGGTAACCACTTCCAGATTGCCCCCGGAGGATGGGGATAATTCACATCTTTACACTCACGCGAGCTAAGGTGGAGACACTGGAAGAGAGAAACGGATGGGAGAACGTGTTTGTTGCGTGGTCTTCTGGAAATAAAGTGGGGGATAATTGATCAGAGGTTAATGGATTTTAACATGGCGTTAAGGTTAGCCGTGATAGGAACATTCATAACGTCAGAAGGTTTGGTATCCAGGGATACAGAAGGCAAAGTAAAGGCAGGGGTGATACTTTCTCGAGTCAACCGATTGCTGCACAATAGTACGAGATCCATAATGGAAACAGAGTGATGAGACTTTCTCCAATGAGCCGAGGCCCGCTCATCGGTACGAGAACCACAATCGGCACGGAGCGGTGCAATGCAGGAGCTGAAGGAAGTGTGATTGACAGGTGTGCTTGAACCCATCCGCGGTTCTGCACATACTCACAGTGACGCTCGAAAGGCAATATACCTGACAGTAAGTCAGGGGGAAAATACAACTTCTTGGCAAATAATAGAACAGCCCGGGAACCTGCGGTTAGCTCACATAATTGAATTCATACTGAGAATGGATGGAGAAATAATAATAGTAGAATGTGGCTGGTTTGAGAATATCATTAAAGTTAAATAGACGGCATCTCACGTCACGGGAATGGGAGGTCACGTCATTCACTGGCAGGGATCAGGACCCTGCCAAACGGCCCATGTGTGCGCTGGAAAACATTGTTCTTCAAACTATCCTCAGACCTCGCTAATCTCCCGAGGACACGCTCCCTTTTTTTCACAGGTCTCTGGAATATCGATGTGGATCTTTTACAGTGTTTGTAGGAATATTTAAAGTGTATTTTATTCTAACACGTGTCAGCTGTCACTGTGATTTCCATCACTCAAACCGCCCGGAATGACTGGAACGAAAGAAGAAAAGATGATGAATGATCCCCTTTAATAAAGAAATGTTCTCCATTTTCCCTCCCAGAACAAATTCCTTCCCTCAATTTCAGAAGCGAATGTACTCCGGCAAATGATACAAAATAAATCGACTTCAAGGTGAATGTCTACTTTAAAAGCAACAATGATATAAACATATCCTATTTGAATAGCTAAAGCCAGGTATCATGGAAAATAACATGGGAAATTCGCATCATATATTTTTTTAAAGTACATAGATAGAATATCCCTTGAGGAGTCAAATTCATGATGGGGACAATGAGTAAAAATAGCTTAACGTAAGTGTTTGTGCATTTGGTTGTCACTAATGTCCCTGACGTGATAGCCACGCTAATTACCTCAGTGGAATTGCTCTCTCCTCAATAAACGTCTGCTAAACAGATCACCAGTCCATCTGAGCAGCTGAAATTTACCGTACCACTGAACGCTGCTTCTGACGGAATATGGGATATTCGACGATTTACTACATCGCGGCCATTTTCTATCCCACACTTGTAGCGGTTGGTGTCCCCGGTAAGATGCCGGAGCTGGTTTCTTTATGTATTGTGTCGCCGTTACTCAGCTGCGGTATCCTCACAGTTACTAAGCACAGATGTTACCATCGGCCGTACCGTGTTTCAAGCATCTAATTGTTTTATTTTCAATTATCGTAATTTGATCGAATTGTTTTTTCTTTTGTCAGTTATGTATGTGCGGACATTGACATTGTTTCATAATTTCACCTCGCTAGGCTTTCTGAAGTGATGCTTGTCTCTGCTTTTCTAGGTCCGAGTCTCTATCAGTGCAAACACTTCGACATTATAACAACGTGGCAGCTTATTTAAATGACGGTCCAGTCTAACTTCGACACGTCGATCTGTTCTTACATATGTCAGTGAATGATAAATTGTGTTTTGTATCTTTTGTTTCCACTTTCTCACCGCTGCAAACAATCCCTTCAACTATTTCATGCCAAATAATGGAAATGCTGTTGTTTACGATCTTTCGTTCACCGGTACGTGAGTCGTGGAACTCAGATTCTTTGCTCTAAGCTGTCCAGCCGGAGCGCAGGGACTGAGACTGCTTTCCTTTTCCAAACAGAACATACACGTGGTCAAAGAGATGCTGCTGACCAGATTTCTACTTTGCTTTTAAATTTCTTGCAGTTAATTTAACGGCGATTGTGATCCTATCTCGGGGAAAATGCGGACTCTCCAAATGAATCACCCGTTACCTGGTTGGAATGGCAACAGCGGATCTGATGGTGGTTATCGTTGCTGCTTTAGTGGAACAGACCAACAATATTTACATTTATTCCAGATCCCTGCTCATCACTCCTGTATGCACTCTGACACTTGTAATTCGGGCTGTAACGACCGACTGTTCTGTTTGGTTTACCGTCAGTTTTACTTTCGATTGCTTCATCGCAATATGTTCACAAAAGTTGCGGGAACGATACTGCACCGAGAGAATAGCAACGGTGATTATCGTGACCGTGGTTATAGTGAGCTGCGGGAGATGTGCCCCGTTATACTTTGCCATTGAACCTTACGTCATCATTGACAACACGCCGTGGCGGTGCATCGACTCATATGAATTCACCACTTCACCCGTGTGGAGAGGATACGAATTACTGGAGAGCATTTTAACACCATTGCTACCAATCGGCTTAATCCTGGTGTTTAACGGGTTAACTCTACGGTATATCGTTGTGGCAAATAGAGTCCGCAGAACGCTTCGGCACAGCAGCGACAATCAGAAAGATGTCGAGGTGGAAAAACGCAGAAAATCGATGATTTTGTTGTTTTCTATATCAGCTAATTTCATATTATTTTTGGCTGCCCAATGTAGCCCATTCACTGAAATGGCAAACGCAAAACTTTTTTTATCAGGACAGATATTTGAGTTCCCAGGTATACATCCTACAACAATTTGGGTTCATGTTGCAATTTCTCAGCATGTGCCCCAATGCTTATATCTATACAATGACACAGAGAAGATTCAGAGTGGAGCTGAGGATTGGAATGAAGTATATGTTTACATTGAATGGCCATCTGTGTAGATAACGCCCGTGTCTGACAGCAATTCAGCGGAGTTTTCAAATAAAGCCATTTTACAATGGACAGGTTTGGCAAATATGTCATTAATTCAAACTTTCATATATCTGGTCATCCAGGAGTTGCAAACTTGGCGGACGGTTGCTGACGTGACAGTGTTCAGGTCGGTAGCAATACCAACGTTCAATGCTGCTGCTGTGATTGTAACATTGGTTGAAGTATGTTGCAAACTATCACAGACACTCGCCTGTCTGTGAAAGGTACATAAGATTCGCTTATGTACTGTTACGAACTTGTGGGTATATTGTACTTGTCACGTGACAACGGTGTTGAGGGACTGGACATGAGGTGATGGTTCTGTGACCGCGGAGTGACGTCATTTCTCCGCCAGTAGAGGTCATGTGGTAGTTTTTTTTCAACAGGGTATAAAAGGAGGACCCTTCCATTTGAGGAGGGGCAGTTCGTGGCTGAATTCGCCGCTGACTGCATGCTGCTACGCATTCCGATATTATGACGCAGTTTCGTTAAAAAGTGGAGTTTTACTTTCTGCCTTAAGTTTAAAAGGTTATTGCCGGCAGTTTCGCCGTAACATTTCTAGTCAAGTCATTGGAGAGGAAGAGTTGTCGGAATTCTGAAGTCCAGAAGAATCGGGAAAATTAATGTCGGCGGTGAAACAGGTTCGATTTTATTTGATCGTCATTCGGAAGGAATTCGTTCGCTGTGCCCATGATGACCCGTGTTCTGCCAGAAGAATAGAGGGGTGGGTAATGTTTCACCATGGAAATGTCAATGCCTTTAAGCCGTTTTATTTTCCCCGATCGTAAGTCCTCCGGGGAAAGTATTCTTCGACGGGAATCAGAAGTAACGCCACGAAAGAGAATTTAAAGCCTTTCAAGAAGTCTCTTCTTTTCACTGACTGTGTAAAACCTTGGACCTTCGCATTACTACTTCTAAGCATTGTTTTTGCATTCTCACTTTAAGAACTGTTTTCACAGTATCGCTGTAAGAACTGTTCAAGCTGCCGCACAGCAGCTGACTTCCGATTAAGTTAGACGTTTGTTTACTTTCATATTTTTTTAAGCAGTGTTTAATAAATGTTTATTTGTTATAAAAAAAACTGTCTCAATTATATATTCATTGTTACTGATTTGTTACAAGAGTCCCGTTAGACTCTGTCTGGGTGGCTTCATTTAACTGTTTTGGACTAGCCAGGGTTTAAAGACATGAATACGCAAGGCTGGAGTGGGCAGAGATACGTAAAATATGTTGGCTGCAGCCCTATACAATGATCAGTAACCAGGTGACCCAGGTAGGTCAGGTGACCTTGAGCCAATGGTTTGGGGATCCAATGGTTCAATTGATGAGGAACAATATAAAATTCCGGAGCTTCAGATATGCAGGGGTGATAACTCTCCAGCGGCCAGAGACCAACCATTGCCGAAAAGTAGGGCCACACTGACACGTGGAGATCGGGAACATGAGGATCTGAAGATGATGAGAGGCATTGATCGTGTGAATAGTCAGATGGTTTTACCAAGGGCTGAAATGGTTGCCACAAGAGGACACAGGTTGAAGGTGCTCGGGAGTCGGTACAGAGAAGATGTCAGGGGTAAGGTTTTTTACTCAGAGAGCGGTGAGTGCGTGGAATAGGCTGCCGGCAATAGTGGTGGAGGCGGATACGATTGGCTCTTTTTAAGAGACTTTTGGATAGGTACATGAAGCTTAGAAAAATAGAGGGCTATAGGTAGGCCTAGTCATTTCTAAGGTGGGAACCTGTTCGGCACAACTTTGTGGGGCGAAGGCCCTGTATTGTGCTGTAGATTTTCTGTGTTTTCTATGTTTCTATGGAATGACTTGCCAGCGGAGACTCTTTTCCCCGGTAGTAACATTTCGCTTCATTGACTGTTTATGGAGTGTCAGGGTTTCCAGTCGGGTGCACACAGGACGAAAGTGTGTAAATCCACGTTCTTTTAGTAGAAATAATAAAAGATACTTGTTGGTAAATACAGATTCTCTGTATTTCATTGATCATTGGTACAAGGGATGATTCTTGTCACAGTGGCGTCCATCATTAACATTGCCCACTAACAGGACGTGCCCTTGACACAGTGTTATCACCGGGAAGCAGATACAGAAGTCTGAAAGCTCAGGCTCAGCGATTCAGGAACAGCTTTTTTTCCTGCTGCCACCCGTATTTCAGTTTTGTTTTCTGTATATTTATTTATCCTGCATTTCATTGTACTGCTACCGTAAAGTTAACAATTTCGCGACGTATGTAAGTAATATTAAATCTGTTTCTGATTCATTAAGTGTACCTTTGAAATCTTTGATATTGATTCAGATGCGGGGGGGGGGGATGTGTTAGATCGAACCTAAATTAGTTGAAAGCCTATCCAAACTCGTTTGCTGTGCTGTAATATTCTATGTTCTGGGCTCGACCGAGCGTACCTTATCTTGCTATAGTAAAGTAAGTCGATTAATTATTTAAAGCTATGACGCCTTGCTTGTCCAGACTACTCTCAATGCGTCGGATAATAAAGTGCAGGAGAATTTAAAAAACAATAGGCCATAAATATCAGTGCCGACCGCTGGATGATCTCGATATCTTTGCTTGGAAGGGACTCGCCAAGGTGTTATGTAATGATGAATTGCCCTCTATGTTCAGACTACGCTGGTCATAGGGTATAAAGGGAAGTATCTGGACACACAGGAACATTAGCGATAGTCAGTATGGGCCAGTGCGTAGCAGATCTCTAACCAACCTCACAGAGCTTTACGAGGTTGTTACCAGGAATGGTGTGGAAGGCAAGGCAGTGGATGCCGTCTACAGGGACTTCAGCAAGGAATTTCTCAAGGTCCTGTCGTGGAGGATGCTCGAGAAGGTACAGTCGCTTGGCTTTCACGATGAGGAAGTAAATTGGATTCGCCATTGGGTACGTTGGGGAAGCCAGAGTGTGGTAATGGATGGTTGTCTCTCTGACTGGGGACCTGTGACTAGAGGAGTGCCGCAGGGATCGTTGCTGTGTACGTTGTTATTTGTAATCTACAGCAACGATCTCTGTAAAAATGTAATTAACTAGATCACCAAATTAGCCGATGGCACCAACACTCTGGGTGTAGTCCACAGCGAGGAAGACAACCGGAGCATCAGGCGAGATCTGGACCAGCTGGAGAGATGGGCTGTAAGATGGCCGATAGGATTTAGCCCAGGCAAATGTCCTTGAGAGGACCAGACAGTGTTGGTCCGGCACAATGAGAAATAGGGCACTGAGGAGTACGATAGAACAAACGAATCTGGGAATGCAGGTCCATATTCAATGACAGCTGCAGCGCAGTTAGACAGGGTCGTAAAAAAATAAGCTTTTCTCACATTTAACTTCATAGACCTAAGTACTGAGTACAGAAGTAATGAGGTCCAATTTGGACTATTGTGTGCGGTTGGGCTCAACTACCTACAGGAATGAAGTAAATAAGTTTGAAAGAATATAGAAAAAGATAACACTGTTATTACCGGGACTGGTTATATTGAATTGAAAGGAAAGATTACATATGTTAGCCCTTCATTCCCGAGCGAGTAGAAGAGTGAGAGGAGATTTGATAGAGGTGTACAACATTATGAGGCGTATAGAGAGTGTAAATGCAATGAGGCTTTCTCCACTGATGTCGGGTGAGAATGCATCTGGAGATCAAGGGTGAAGGGTGAAATGTGGAATGTTTAAGGGAAACATGAGAGGAAGCTTCTTTACCCAGTGAGTCGACAGAGTGTAGACGGTGCTACCAACGCAAATGGTAATTGAGATTCCGATGCAACGGTTAAGAGGTGATTGGATAAGTACATGGGTGAGAGGGAGATGGATGGACATGTCCGGGTACAGGTCGATGGGAGTAGGCAGTGTAAATAGTTCCGCACTGGCCTGACGGGCTGAAGACCCTGTTTCTGTGCTGTGGTTTCCTGTGGCTGTCTGACTGTATGTCTCGGTTAGAACGTTAACGTCTCACAGCATTGATCTATCTAGAAAGTCGGTGATACTGTTCGATTCCTCTGTCCTTGCACACACCGAAGCTTGGAGACTGAATGAAATGGATGATTACGGCATGAGAAGATGGAGACGCCGATGTGAGATTATGACGGGAGTATCACACTACAGGTAAGGCGGTAAACACAGTAGTTCCGGTGGGTGTGACAGTGGACCCAGTACAGTAAACAGATCTGTTGCTTCATCGGTTGTAATGGGGATCATTCGCCCCGATACTATACACCAATGGGTTCATTTAATCCGAATACTATCCTTGGTCAGAAACTGGAGGTCAGAAATACCGGAAGTCGTTGGAGGTTTGGAGTTGTGGGGACGACATGTTTTAATTATGTTGAATATTAACTCGTGGACAATACGATACCTTCTGTGGCTCTTAGAGTCGAAAGGGTTTAATAAGTGTTGTATGATTCCAATGACAGATATTTGTTATCCATTGAACAAATAAGAGCATGTCATTTTCTGCGATATATTGAAAATATTAATGCATTGCTCTTTTAAAATATAGCAGGATGTTTGGACATAGGTGAGTTCAAATGCAAGAGAAAGAGAAAGATTACGGCCATGAATAGCTTTATGTGAGTTGTGTGTTTCTTTTGTTTGTGATGGAGGGGGGGGTGACTAAATTAATAATTTTCGTCTCTATGCACGTGATGAAAATTTGTGTCACATTGCGAGAAGTGATTTCCAGGAACTGGTGTGAAATTAGAAGGATGCATATCTTTCCGAAATTCTATGAACTGCTGGCCTCAGGTCTCCACATCTCACTCTCCCAAGTTCGTTAGAATACGTGCTAGAAGCGTTTTGCTTTGGAAATTGTTTATTCTGTATTCTCCGATTGTCTGCTATGGTGTTGAAGGAAGACAAGGTTGAGACCGGTATTTACTTTTTTCGCTATGTTTTTAGTTTGGGTCGTTTTGTATATTTCATTTATTATTAATTTCAGAGGGAGACACGGATTTCACAATGGCTATGTGGACTCAGGGTTAATTGATTCGAGGTTTGATTGTTTCTACACCCGATACCATAAAACCACGATTCAGAGGTATTGGGATAAATTGTCATTCTCTAAGGTTGCTCCCTATTATCTTGCTTCAACAAATGAATAACATTTGCCAACCTCTAATCTTCTAGTTCTACTTCCTTGGCCAGGGAAAACACAAATACCCTGTCCAGAATCTCAGCAATGTATTCGTTTCCCTTCCTAATTCAGCTGGACTATATCCCTTCCGGCGCAGTGGAATTATCTATCATAATGTTTTCCAAGTTTCAAGCGCATCCTCTTTCTCAGTGTCGGCATGTTCCAGCATATCCGCCTTT
Organism: Hypanus sabinus; assembly: GCF_030144855.1. NCBI lineage: Eukaryota > Metazoa > Chordata > Chondrichthyes > Myliobatiformes > Dasyatidae > Hypanus > Hypanus sabinus. The sequence goes on from NW_026779472.1 coordinate 65,198, forward strand.
TTATGCTATGTTCACAATCATCACTGGATTTAGTGAGGAGCTTCACCGCCTCCTTGGACTCCAGACACAAGTTTTCCTCTTTTTCCTCTGATCTGACCACACGCTTCCCAGTCACCTCCTGCTTTTCACAGTGCAACTCGTCAAGGACTTCTCAAGTACCCTACTAACTCTTCTAAGTCCATTATTAAATTATCTCCTGTCTATATTGCGACCTTCCACAACCCTACCTGATCCTTTCTCTCTAAACCTTAAGTACCTTTCTTTCTTCCTCTTGACGAGTTGTTACAACTTTATTGTCACCCAGGGTTACCTTATGCGATTATCATTGCCCTGCGACAATGAGATAAGCCCTTAGTGAACCCCATGACAGTGCTCCCTAAACAATCTCCACATATTCTGCACAGTTCTGTTCACCGAATTATCGGAAAGATATCAGTAAATTAGAGAGAGTACAGAGAAGATATAATAGAATTTTACCTGGGTTTCAGCACCTAAGTTACAGGGAAAGATTGAACAAGTTAGGTTATTCTTTGGAGCGTAGACGTTTGAGGGTGGACTTTATAGAGGTATTTAAAATAATGAGGGAGATAGATCGAGTTGACGTGGATAGGCTTTTTTCCATTGACAGTAGGGGAGATTCAGAAACAAGGAGATGAGTTGAGAGTTCGGGGGCAAAAGTTTAGGGGTAACACTAGGGGGAAATTTCTTTACTCAGGGAGTTGTGGCTGTGTGGAATGAGCTTCCAGTAGAAGTGGTAGAGGCAAGTTCAGTATTTTCATTTAAAGTTAAATTGGATAGGTATATGGACAGCAAAGGAATGGAGGGTTATGGGCTGTGCAGGTAGGTGCGACTAGGTGAGTGTAAGCGTCGGCACGAACTAGAGGGGCCGAGATGGCCTGCTTCCGTGCTGTAACTGTTATATGGTTATATCTATCGCGTATTTCCCTGAGTGCATCAATTCCTAAGTTCCTGTCAGGTAGCACCACACATCGCGGACCCCCAATTAAATACATTCCATGCTTCCTGGTCCTATACTTGTGCAAGGTAAATGTCGGGGAGTTCTGCCCTATCGTTCTGAAATGCTGAACCGCGGAGAGATCTGTCACCTGACCCGTTTCTTTTTCCCAATATAAGATCGGCTATGAGCTTTTCTCTCGCCCGCCTTTCTTCTGATAGTGAAATGAATCCATCCCAGACACAACTGAGAAATTATGCCATGCCTAAACATTTTACCCTGGGGAGGTGCCGAAGAATATTATGGATGTTTCAGTTACCCATGTGAATAACATGGAAATGACCAAGTCTCGCTTCTCGATCGGTTCCACACTGTTCCCGTTGCAGTTTTTTTTTTGTCAGAGAGTCGGCTGTCCAGAATACTACAAATGGGGTGATCACGTTTCAGTGTTAGTCTCACAGTCTACTAACAAACGAACGCTCCGCGTTGTCCTCCCTTTCTGCAGCAGCAATACGATCCCTGGTTTGCCATCGCACACCCTTTACACTCTGTTACCTGACCCTGTCTATTTTGAAACATCTAAAACGCGGAAGGTCGTGCAGCCATCCCTGCCCTTTGACAGTCGAGTGTCTGTGATAGTTTGGAACATATTTCAAATAGTGTAACAGTCACGTCAGAAGCATTGAGCGTTTGCATTGCTAGCTGCCTGAACTGTATGAAGCAAGCAATCTTCCGCCAATTCTGCAATTTCCGGATGACCAGGTATATGATTGTTTGAATTAATGACATATTTGTCAAACCTGTTCATTGTAAAACGGCTTTATTTGAAAACTCCGCTGAATTGCCATTAGACACGGGCGTTATCTACACAGGTGGCCATTTAATGTAAACACACACATCATTCCATTCCTCAGGTCTTCTCTGAATTTCCTCTGTGTCAGTGTATAGATGCAAGTATTGGTGCATATGCTGAGCATTTGGAACATGAACCCAAATTGTTGTAGGATGTATACGGGGGAATTCAAATATCTGTTCTCGTAAAAATAGTTTTGTGCTTGCCATTTTAGAGAACGGGCTACAGAGGGCATCCACAATAATATAAAATTAGCTGATATAGAAAACAGCAAAATCATCGATTTTCTGTGTTTTTCCACCTCGGCATCTTTCTGATTGTCGCCGCTGTGCCGAAGCCTTCTGCGGACTCTATTTGCCGCAACGATATGACTTACGGTTAACCCGTTAAACACCAGGATTAAGCCGATTGGTAGCAATGGTGTTAAAATACTGAGCAGTAATTGGTATCCTTTCCACACGGGTGAAGTGGTGTATTCATATGTGGTGGTGCACCGCCACGGTGTGTTGTCAATGATGACGTAAGGTTCAAGGGCAAAGTAAACCGGGACACATCTCCCGAAGCTCACTATAACCACGGTCATCATAACCACCGTTGCTGTTCTCTCGGTGCAGTATCGCTCCCGCAGCTTTCGGCAACATATTGCGATGAAGCGATCGAAGGTAAAACTGACCGTGAACCAAACAGAACAGTCCGTCGTTACCTGGATGAGTGCAAGTGTCAGAGCGCATACAGGAGTGATGAGCAGGGATCGAGAATAAATGTAGATATTGTTGGTCTGGTCCACTAAAGCAAACACGATAACCACCATCAGATCCGCTGTTGCCATTCCAACCAGGTAACGGGTGATGCATTTGGAGAGTCCGAGTTTTCCACGAGATATGATCACAATCCCCATTAAATTAACTGTAATAAATTGGGAAAAAATGGAAAAATAATTTGAATAAATGTAGATATTCCACTAAAGCAACAACAACCACCACCATCAGATCCGTTGAGGCCATTCCAGCCAGGTAACGGTAAATTAATCTCACAATCGCCATTAAATTAACCTAAGAAATTGGAAAGCAGGTTAGATATATGCTCAACAGCAACTCTCTGAATGCCTCCATGGAGATGGTCTGTTTGGAAGAGGAAAGCGGGAATCCAGTGTGTGCGGTCTCGGTCGCTGCACTCCGGCTGGAGGACAATGACGGATGTGAGTGTCAGTGGATTGGCGACCTTCCCACAGTTTAGAGCGAGGCATCCGAGTTCCACGACTCACGGACCGGTGAGCAGTCGATCGCTCCTGTAAACAACACCATTTCCGTTATTAGAGGTTAAAGAACTGAAGAATTTGCAGCGGTGACAAAGTGGAATCAAAGGAGTTCTCATTTACTGACATATGTAAGAACAGACCTACGTGTCGAAAATAGACTGGACCGTCATTTAAATAATCTGCCATGCTGTTATTAGGTCGAGGTGTCTGCACTGATAGAGACTCCGACCCAGAAATGCAGAGACCATCATCACTTCAGAAATGCTAGCGAGGTGAAATTGTGAAACAATGTCAATATCGGCATGAACATAATTGACAGAAGCAAAATCACTTCGATCAAAGTACGAAAACAAAATAAAGCAATGAGATGCCTGAATCCTCCATTGCGGAAACACGTTTCAGCCGATGGTAGCATCTGTGCTCTGTAACAGTCCGAATAACGCAGCAGGTAACGACGGCACCATACATAAAGTGACCAGCTCCGCCATCTTACCGGGGATACCAACCGCTACAAGTGTGGGATAGTAAATGGCCGCGATGAAATTAATCGTCGAATATCCCATATTCCGTCAGAAGCGCGTTCAGTTGTACGGAGCGTTTCAGCTGCTCAGATGGACTGGTGATCGGTTTACCGGACTTTTATTGAGGAGAGAGCAATTCCACTGAGGCAGTTAGCGTGGCTATCACGTCAGGGACATTAGTGACAACCAACTGCAGAAATAGTTACTTTAAGTTATTTAAACTCACTGTCACCGTGTCATTAATTTGACACCTCAAGGGATATTGCAATCTATTTACTTTAAAGCAAAAAATGATGTGAATCTTCCATATTATTTTGCATGATACCTGGCTTTAGGTGTTTAAGTAGGATATTTGTTAGATCTGTGTTGCTTTTAACATTTGACGGAGCACATTCGCTTCCGAAATTGAGGGAAGGTGTTTGTTTTGGTAGGTAAAATAGAGAAAACTTCTTTATTAAAGGGGAACGTTCCTTCATCTTTTCGTTCGTTCGTTCCAGTCATTCCGGGCGGTTTGAGTGATGGAAATCACAGTGACAGCTGACATGTGTTACAATAAAATACTCTGCACTGCACTTATAAACACTTTAAAAGATCCACAACGATATTCCAGAGACCTGTGATCAAAAAGGGAGCCTGTCTTCGGGACATTAGCGAGCGCTGTGGATAGTGTATTCCAGCGCACACAATGTCCGTTTGGCAGGAACCGGACTTCTGCCATTGAATGACCTTACCACTCCATACCCGTGACGTGCGATGCATTCTATTTAACTTCACAAATATTCTCAAATCAGCCACAATTCTACCAGTCTTTCCCATCCATTCGCTCTTTGAACAAAAGTAGCTAATGAAATCTGTGAAGTATCCGCAGATTCCCAGGCTGTTCTTTTATTTGCCACGAAGTTGTATTTTTTCTCCTGATTTACTGTCAGGTATATTGTCTTTCGAGCGTCACTATGCATATGGGCAGAATAGCGGATGTGGTCAAGCTCACCTTTCAATCACAGTTCCCTCTACTCCATTGGTCACCGACATCCAGGGAGAAAACACTCCATCCACAACTATCCTTTGTCCTCTGTGGGCGTCATTTTTGAATACACCAGCCAACTATCCATGGATACCAAACCTTCTGACCTTATGTATGGTCCTACCATGGCTAAACAAAGCTTTCTTAAAATGCATTTACACCAGATACATGGCGCACCACTTTATTTGCAGAAGACCACGTAATAAACAGGTTCTCCCATCTGTTTCTCTCTTCCATTTTCCCCGCTTTGACTCGGGCGAGTGCAAACAAGTGAACAATCCTCTCCTCCGGGTACAAACCGGAAGTGGTTGCCCAACTCACTGAATGGGCATCTGCTCTTCATCCACATTACCATCGATTAACGGAAACGTGAATCGAAGAGTATGATCTCATCTCGGTCCAGAGCATCCCTTTGACAAGTTGCTTTCTGGAACTGAGCTAGTAGATGACACTGATTATCTCAAAGAGGTTTGAGTGGGTTAATATGATACCAACTCAATTTGTTTGGAACAGTCTGAATTCGATATACTAATGTACCGGCTCTGTCAGCGATATCACATGTCCCTACAAATCGCGGAGCTGTAAAGGGGCTTGGCTGATGTAGAGATATTATAATATTCTGTCCGATTTCCAACACCCGCGATTTTGTTTGCACCTCGAAATAAGCTGTGTTCTGCTGTTTCTTCCGACACTTCTTATGGGCGGCGACACAATGGGCCGACTTAATAGAGTCAATTAATTGCTCGGTTGATAGTAAATCTAGCCCAGACAAGGTTTCCAACATTTTTGTTTTATTTTCGTTAGCATTGTCTTTAAAGTCCCGGTCATCCATTCAGTAATTGCACTCTGTTGTGGTCGATAAGGGATACCAACCTGTCTTTTACCCAGACAGTTTCATTACATTTTGTATCACATCTGCGGAGTAGCCAGGACCATGAATGATTCTAGAGAGCTTTGCAATCCACAACGGGTGGAAATTCCGTCCAACGTAATCCTGGCTGTAACGTCGGCGGTTTTCGTCATCTAGCTAGGAAAGCCTCTATCCACTTGGTGATCGCATCCACCATCTCGAGGATATAGTTCAGTCCTCCAGGGCATGTAGGTGAAAATCCAACAAAATAACCCTACAAGTTAACACATGGCCCTTCTACGGAGCGGGTCTTAAAACTGTTTCTATTGCCGGTTTATCTGGGTTATCACTGTTCACAAATTAAACAATTCTTACAATAATGTACATCTCCTCACAGTTTTGGGCACAAACACAGATTCTTCAACTATTCCATAGATCTATCTGCTCCTTGATGCCCCCAAATGTCACGGTGCAAGTACATCATCTGATTTCTTTCACAATGTCTCACCTCAAATTTACCACTATCAAGTATAATCCAAATCCGTGCCTGTATCCAAGGATATTTCCAATAATCTTCAGAGTCCTCTCCTGTTTGTACCTTTGCTAACTCCTGATACTGTTGCTGGGTCACGACGAAGTCTACATCTGTACAGTCTGCTGGTTTTTCTGTCATTCCTGCCTCGGTATCTAGATTCCATTTCACCATCCAACTTGATTCTAGTTTGGCTAACTCACCAGCCATCCTGCTCCCTTCCGGGGAAGTCTCTAAGTGAGCCTCCACTTTTTTAATTCATCAGTGTTTTCTCTTGACTTCTCAAATATTTACTTCATCAAGGGAACTGATGACAAAGGTTTGCCTTCGATTGGGATATAATCTCTGGATTCCCATAACGTTAAATATTCAGTAAAAGCACATGAGCATCTGTGAATGAATGGAAATGGATCATGTACTGACATCAGAGAGTCTCATTCGGTATCTTGGTCAGCGCAGGAGTAGTGAGTCAAAGGGCTTGTTCCTGTTCTCCACTGTTCCGTGATCCCAACATGTCCAGGTGATGTGATCACATTTTAATGTCAGCCTATTCATCATCTGCTGTCCTTTCACCTACATTCATCTGGTTCTTCTGCACTGACGGGGGTAACATAGGGCACGGTGTCATGCAACACCGGAACAAGCTCTCCCGCCAGCCATGTCAACCTCCTGCTGCAATGCGGATCTTTGGATAATTCCAAACGTCAAACCAGAGCTTCCCTCGCAATCCTGCTCACAAACTCTCTCGGTGCAGCACAGAACAGCGTAGTTACAATTATCTCAATCAAAATGCATGGCATATAGCCATAAGAAAATCGAAAAGATTCCTAAATTATTTATGAGTGGGATATAACTCGAATAGATCCACGCTCTGGTTCACATTGAAGAATATGTGACAGATTCAGCAAATGCAAGAGTGCGGAGATACACAGAGAAGACAACAAATTAGAATTGCTGAGGGAAATACATTCATTTAAATAATGCTTGTACATGGAATAGGCTTTCTTGGAGGGTTTTATTTCGATCAATTTATGAAAATAATTACGCACATAGTTATTGAAGTTAATTAATATATTTACTTTGTTTATTTTCATTCAACCTTTCAGAAGTTGTGTTGCCGAACCACAGAGGTTTACGGATCAGATTCAGCTCAGTGGGCGTTGTGCGCTTTTGCAAAGAATAACATGCAGAACGGTCTGTTTGCCATATGACCCTAAGACACAACCGTCATTATTCATTAGTGCATTGTCTCTCTCACAATTATAACTTCATCCAACTGCAGAACACTCTTGTTCTAAGAATAGCTCAGTGAATACAGATTCTATTTTAAGAGTATTCACTAGATTGGTTTAACCGAGGGATAGAAGGAGAAAATAAAACATCGACACATACTGAGTCAGATATTCATAGGTACTGGACTGAGAAGACAGAAATATACAGAATGAGGCCCACATTCTCACACTGTAGCAGAGACTGAGAGATACAGAATGTAACCCACACTCTCACACTGTAACAGAGACCGACAGATATAGAATGAAACCCACACTCTCACACTGTAACAGAGGCAGACAGATACCGAATGAAACCAACACTCTCGCACTGCAACAGAGACTGACAGATACAGGGTGAAACCCACACTCACACTGCAATAGAGACTGACAGATACAGGGTGAAACCCACACTCTCATTGTAGTAGAGACTGACAGATATAGAATGAAACCCACACTCTCACACTGTAACAGAGGCAGACAGATACCGAATGAAACCAACACACTCACACTGCAACAGAGGCTGACAGATACGGGATGAAACCCACACTCTCACTCTGTAGCAGAGACTGACAGATACAGAATGAATCCCACACTCTTATTGCAGTAGAGACTGACAGATACAGAATGAACCCCACACTCTCACACGTAACAGGGACTGACAGATACAGAATGAACCCCACACTCTCACACGTAACAGAGACTGACAGATACAGAATGAAACCCGCACTCTCACACTGTAACAGAGACCGTCTGATGCAGAATGAAACTCAAACTCTCACAGAGTCTGACAAATACGGAATGAAACCCGCAATCTCACACTGCAGCACAGATTGACAGATAGAGAATGAAATGATTCCGAAATGTCCAAAAGAACAGGTAATGATAATGAACCAGAAGATTTTAATGCCAGCAGAATGGCGATTAGGAACGAAGTTACGAGAGCCTGAGGTGCTCTGAGAAGTATTTTGCGAGCAGTATTAGGGTGAACCCCAAGCCGGACTAAAATATGTGAAGACCAAGTGGATAAGATGTGAGAGAATAGGACCAATCAATTGTGAGCATGGAAAAGTATGTACGGAACAGCAGGAGATCGCAGAGGTACTTAATGAATACGTTGCTTCAGCATTCACTACATGGAGGAAAATGATCCTGGCGATAGTAGATATGTCTTGCAGTCGACTTAAAAGATTAAGTGTTTAGATGTTAAGGAAAAAGATGTTCTTGTTACAATCAATGAGGCGAATGCAAGTGCAGGCCACAGGCACGGAGATTTGGTCAGGATGTAGATTTGAAAGGGTATCAGGAGGGAGAGCAGGTAGGCAGGAGACGACGGACAGAATTTATCTTGGATCGGAGCGTCGAGAAAGAAACGGCGGATGAAGTACTTAGTATGGAGAGACAGAGCTGTACTGAAATAAAACTTTAGATGACTTACCTTGTCGCGGATAGGCTGGGTTTCTGTTTTGTTATGCAGAGTGGAATGTAGAGAGAGGCTGATTCAGGTAGAATTCCACAGGTCCCACGCTGTTGAAACGAGATAACAATCACCAAGGATTATGCCCGTCGTGTCGCTCCGCATCCACATAAGAATTATCACCAAAAGTGACCAGTCTCAGGAATATCTTCTTCCAGGGGCTGCCACACAACACAGCCAGGCAAGGGTTAGCACACACGTGGTCTCACGGGATATTCGAATAAATCCACTCCTATGGATTATACGAAGTTACAGTCACTTTTCCGTTATGCTTTGCGTACCGATGATCAATCGTCTTCTGCATATAATGGTACTTTACGCGTCACATTCCCATGAATTGTCACAGATATATTGGGTGAATCACGAAGAGCGATTGCCAAGGGCTCCAGGGCAATATGATATAGTAAAGGGCTTATGAACAACCCTGTCTAGGACCTCGAAAAAGCCTAAACAAAAAAGCGGGATCTCGGATTATTATACAACAGCCAAAGTTGTATGATTTTTCAATTTTACCTAAGATATAAATTTTGGGGTAAAATTAAAATTTTCAGGTATATTAAATAAATATTCCAATTCAAGTCTCTCAAACAACTTCTCGGCGTCAAGCGAAAAAGCACATTATGGAGTATTAGATGAAATAGTGTTTACAATGTTCATTTACCTCCTAACTTTTAAATGAGAATAACGATTTTTAATAAATCCTGTCTGATAATCGGAGACTATTAGTGGCAATACCTTCACTAATCTAATCGCTAATACTTTGTAAAAGATTTTATCATCCACACTCAAGAAAGATACAGGTCTGTATGATGCATATTCAGTGGGATCTTTGTCGTTTTTAGCAATTAAAGAAATAGATGCTTCATAAAAGGATTGTGATAATTTACCTACAAATAAGAAACATCTTTTAAAAAATATACGTAACCAGGCAGAAAGTAAATCCGGAAGATATTTTTAAAATTCAGCTGTGTACCCTTTCGGGCCAGGTGCTTTACCAGAGTATGTCTATAAAATTGCTTTCTTTATTTCTTTCAGTTATTTGGTACATCTGATGCTAAAAGTTTATCATCTGGTAATTTCGGAACATTCAGTTTCTTTAGTAATTCATGTATTATGGTAGGATCATCAGGAAATTCTGATTGGTATAAATTGGTATAAAATTCTTGAAAAGATTTATTAATTTCATCATGATCAAGCGTCAAGATACCATCCCGTCTACGAACTTTGTTAATCTGACGTTTCACCAAAGCAGCTATCAATTGGTTAGCAAATAATTTATCACCATGTATCTAAAATAACTCTTCGTTTTAAGTAATTGATTTTTAATCGGGGATGTTAATGACAGACTATTTTGCATCTGAAGTTCAATTCTCTCTTTCTAAAGCTCCAGACTGGGAGCAATAGAATTTTTTTTATCAATGTCTTTAACCTTAACAACTAATGTACGTATTTCACCAGTAATTCGTTTTTTTTTTCAATCCGGCAGAGTATGAAATAATTTGCGCACGAATATATTGTTACGTACACCATAAATGTGGGTCAGACCAGCAGAGAGAGAAGAATCCATTGTAGTCTGGTGGTATTATATTCAAAAGTATTTATTAGTAACTTAAGCAAAACAATACCAATAATGCAAATATACAAATAACACAGGTTAGCAATAATAAACCTAAAAGTGTGGGAATAATAATAAACAATAATAATCGAAGTCTAGGGGTAAATCAGTTTGTCACAGAAAAGTATAAAGTTCAGTTCAATCCATGAGTGCTGAGCTAGATATGGTTATTGTGTTGTATTCGTTGGAGAGAGAGATAGAGCGAGCGAGACGGAACAGCTGCAGCAACAAGCAGACCTTTCTGTGGCTTTTGATTCCGTTTCACCCTTGTGGTCATTCGGCTATCGCCCCTCTGTCCTTCAGCCAGACCGCTCTTCTGTGGTGGACTCGTCACTCTGGAATGAGCGGACACGCATACAAGTCCCCACCGGCACTGCTGTAACACTGATAGCTTTACTGATCGATCTCCTGGTTCGTTCTCCGCAGCCCCAACCTTCCCGTGAGGTTTACCACACTAATCAGGGTCCACTGCTGTGTCTGAAGGGTGTCTCTCCAGACCTGTCTTTTATCCCTACCAACGGGGTTTCAGCTATCCATCAATTCTGAATGACAGTGTCCATCACATCATACCACTCCTGCACTCCACTGAGGAATGTTAACGAGCAAACTACTGTCCTTTCAGCGAAAAGAAAAATAATCCAGGAAGAGTCAGAATGCATTCTATCAGCAGTCTCCCTCTTTCTCTCTTGTCTGTCACCGATGTCCTTGCCTGTTTTCCGTCTGTCGCTCTCTCTCATGAACAGCAAAGCAACAGTAATAGTTCGTGGTTCTCGGGGGTGGGGGTAACTCTGCACCCCATTGTCCATCAGATCTGTTCATCACTCATAACAATTTACTTAAAAGGTATCCCATAATGTCCACTGGAAATTTCTTTTTGAGTTTGTTGAAAAGAAAAATGCAATCGGTTCTTTAATGAAATTAACAATATTTAAATCCTGAAGCAAAATAGAGTTGAATCATCCGTTGTCGATTGGACCTCTCGCGCGGACCAGGCGCTGTCTTCGCGCGAGCTTTCGGGTGTCCGTACTTTTCGCCTCTGGGTTGGTTCGATTCCTAGCTCCCACGCTGTAAATTGCCCAGAGTGTTCCGTTACTAACATGACTCCGTATAAGAGTTTCATCATACTCCTCTGCGCTTTCGTTACAGCCGCAGTGTTTTGTGGTCAGAGAGACGGGGAGGGAAGATGAATGTCGCGATGACCGTTTGAGGAAAGTGAGATCGCAGATATGGTGTGGGAAGGACTCGAGTCAAGCGGGAGGGGCGGGGGAGGTCAGCGAGCTGGCACGGGTTGCTTGTTTCAGAAAGACTATCGAATGGAAGCACTGTAATCCCAGAATGCCCTGCAGGTAGGGAAGTCCTCTAATTGCTCAGTGAAATTATGGACAGTATTATCTGACTCACAGTTCTATACCTCATCAAGTCTCTCTCTCTCTCTCTCTCTCTCTCTCTCTCTCTCTCTCTCTCTCTCTCTCTCTCTCTCTCTCTCTCTCTCTCTCTCAACCTACTGTGTCTATTTCCCTCCCCAGCTCTTATAATCTCTCGTCTCCCTTTGTTCACCCGTCTCTCCAATCCCTCCGGCCACCAGTACCTAAACCCGCCTCTCTCTCCCTCCATTGACTCCCCAATCCTGTTTTCTCCCTACCACGAGTTTCTCTCCCTACCTGCCGTCACTCCTACCCTACACATCACACGGCCTCGTCTCGGAGTCTCCCCTTCCGAGTTCTCTTCCAATTTCACTCCTCACTCAGATTCCCAAATATCTCTCCTCACCCCAGAACTCTCGAATTTCCCGTCCCCTCCCCCTCGTCTTTCTCGATCCCGTCGATCTCCCTCTACATCACTGGTCTCTCTCCCAGAATCCCCCCTCCGTCCCAAGTCTCTCCCTCATCTCTCTACCTAGCTCTGTCATAGGTTTATCCTTCTACACGCACCCGCGCTGTCTCACTCAGTTTCCGTCTCTCTCTGCTGTTTCTCCTCTCCTAGAATCTCGGACGTCTCTCTCTCTCTTCCCTCCCCTCCCACCGTCCTTCTATTCTCAGACTCTCGCCGTCGTCTCTCTACATTCCCCAGACGCTTTCTTCCCCCACCCGTCTCTCTCATTCTCTCTATCCGGTCTCTCTTTAACAACGACCTCTCCCTCTACCTACCTCAACCACTCGCCCTCCCTCCGGACTATCCCTCCTCTATCTGTTTCTCATCCAGGCACCCTCTCGTCCCCCGGTCTCTGCAAAGTTCCACTCCACGATTCTCTCTCCCGACTGTCCCTCTCTCGTTTTCTACCGACACCAAGCTCCCGACTCCGATCTCCCTCCCCATGTAACATCTTTCCCCAACCCCTAATCGCTTTCCAATCCAGATCCCTAGACTTCCTAGACCTTTCTACCCTCACCTTTCTCTCGCCACCTCACCAGTCTCTGTCCCCGTCTCTCTCTCCCCAGTCCCTCTCTCCCATCTCTCTGGCCGGCGTCCGTTCCTTTCCCGGGTAATATCTATTCATGAAGAGTCATGGAGTGAAGATGGCGTATGAATCTACGAGCATTATAGTTGAAATAATAAAATTTACTTGCTGGTAAATGCAGATTCTCGGTACTTCACTGTTCAATATTATAAGGGATGATTTTTGTAACAGTAGCGTCCATCATTAAAGTTGCCCAACAACAGGACACGCCCTCTACACAGAGTTACCATCGAGATGGAGATTATTTGTACTGCTACCGTGAAGTTAACAAATTTGTCGACGTATGCCTGTGATATTAAATTAACTACCCTCAATACGCCTGATAATATTGCAGGATAATTTAACAATAGGACGTAAATTTCAATGCCGGCCACAGGATGATAATGATAGTTTTGCTCAGAATGGAGTCGTCAACTATTATGCAATCAGGAATTGTCCTCGGTGTTCAGATTACGCTGGTCATGGGATGTGAAGGGAAGTATCCGGACAAACAGGATCATTAACGATAGTCAGGAATCGGCAGCGTCTAGTGGGTCATGTCTAACCAAACTTACAAAGCTTTGCGAGGTAGTTACCACGGATGGGGTTGTCGGCAAGGCAGCGGATGCCGTCTACAAGGACTTCAGCAAGGAACTTCGCAAGGTTCCGTATGGGAGGATGCTCGGGATCGTTCAGTCACTTAGCTTTCACGATGAGGTAGTAAATTGGATTCGCCATTGGCTATGTTGGGGAAGGGAGAGTGTGGGAATGGACGGTTGTCTCTCTGATTGGAGGCCAGTGCCGTGAGGAATGCCGCAGGGATCGTTGCTATATCCGCTGTTATTTGTCATCTATATCAACGATCTCGATAATAATGTCGTTAACTGGATCAGCAAATTTGCCAACGACACCTACACTATGGGAGTAGTACACAGCGAGGAAGATAACCGGAGCAGGAGGCGGGATATGGACCAGCTGGAGAGAGGGGCTGAAAAATGGCCGATCGGTTTCAGCCTAGACAAGTGTGAGAATTGGCACTTTGGGAGGACCAGCCAGGGTTGGTCTGACACAATGAGAAACGGGGCACTGAGGAGTGCGATAGAACAAACGAATCTGGGAATGCAGGTCCATAATTCAATGGAAGTTGTGCCGCAGTTACAAAGGGTCGGAAAAAAGGAAGCTTTTCCCACATTGGCCTTCACAGACCACAGTACTGAGTACAGGAGTGAGGATGTTATGTTGATGTTGTTCATTGGGGCCTAATTTGGAATATTGTGCGCTGCTGGGTTCAACTACCTGCAGGAAAGAAGTAAATAAGTTTGAAAGAATACAGTAAAATATTACACGGCTATTGCCGGGACTAAATGTTTAGAATTAAAAGGAAAGATTACATATGTCAGCACTTTATTCCCTAGCAGGTATAAAACTGAGGGGAGATTTGATAGAGGTAGACAACATTATGAGGCGTATAGAGAGTGTAAATGCAAGCGGGCTTTCTCCACTGACATTGGGCGAGAATACAACTGGAGATCATGGGTGAAGAGTGAAATGTGAAATGTTTAAGGGAAACATGAGGGGAGACTTCTTCACCCAGAGGGTCGACAGAGTGTAGACAGTGCTGCCAACGCAAATGGTAACTGAGTTTCCGATGTCAACGTTTAAGAGATGATTGGATGATTACATGGTTGAATGGGTAATGGATGGCCATGCTCCGGGTTCGGGTCGATGGGAGTAGGCAGTTTAAATAATTTCTCCCGGTCCTGACGGGCTGAAGACCCAGTTTCTGTGCAGTGGTTTCCTATGGCTGTCTGACTGTGTATCTGGGTTAGAACTTCAGTGTCTCACAGCACCGAACAATCTAGAAAGTCTTTGCTCCTATTCGATCCCTCTGTCCTTGCACACACTGAAGCATGGAGACTGAGTAAAATGGATGGTTATAGCAGGGGAAGAGTGAAGTGCAGATGTGAGATGATGAAGGGATTATCACACTACAGGTAAGGCGGCAGAGACAGTAGTACCGGGTTGGAGGTGAGTGTGACAGTGGTCCCAGTACAGTAAACAAATCTGTAGCTTCAGAGGTGGTAATAGGGATCATTCGCCCCGATACTATACAACAAACGGTCATTTAATCCGAATCCTATCCTTGATCAGAAATTGGTGGTGAGAAGCTCTGGAAATCGTTGGATGCCTGGAGTTGAGGAGATGTCATATTTTAATTGTGTTGAATAGTAACTCGTGGACGATATATTACTTTGTGCGTCTCTTTGTCCTGGAATCGAACGGCTTTATTAAATGTTGTCTGCTTGCCATTACAGATGTTTTTTACCTGTTGAACAAATGAGACCATGCTATTTTCTGTAATATTTTGAAAATATGAATGCATTGCAGATTTGAAATAAAGCATGCGGTTTGGACATAAGTGATGTCAATCGAAAGAGAGAGGGAAAGAATACGGTCATAAATGGCTTTATGTGAGTCGTATGTTTCTTTCGGTTGTGTTGGGGGGGATAATTGAATTAATCTTCTTTTTCACCATGCACGTGACAAAAAAAATGTCTCCTTGCCAGAAGTGATTTCCAGGAACTGATGTGAAATTCGAAGGCTGCGTAGATTTCCGAAATTCTATGAAGTGCCGATGAATGCTCGCCTCAGGTCTCCACATCTCACTCTCCCATCTCCTCCACAGAACACGTGCTCAGGCCTTCTGCTTTGGAAGTTGCTTATTCTGTATTCTCCAATTTCCTACCATGGTGTTGAAGGAAGACAACTGTGAGACCGGATGTTTGCTTTGCTCGCTGTTTTTAGTTTGTGTCGTTTTGTATGTTTCATTTGTTATTAAGTTCAGAGCGAGACACGGATTTCACACCGGCCATGTGGATTCAGGGTTAAATGGATCGAGGTTTGTGCGTATCTACACCCGATACGATGAAACCATGATTCAGGGGTATTGGGATAAATTGGTGCGTACTTGAATTATCATTCTGGAAGGTCGGTTCTTTTAATGAGAAGCTGCTCTGAAACCTTTTAAATGCTGGTTTTAAGATGTAGGTCTGCATTGGAAAAGATTGTTTTGAGGTCATTGTAGCATCTGCCCGGTAATATGTAAGTGACAGGACAGTTTCGATAACGTGGCAGTGTAGTAAATAGATCAGCGATTTGCTTACGTCGTCAGCCCTAATTCCATAAGTTATCCATCTGTCGTTCTGTGGTCAGATTAAATCGATTATTTCCCTCAGCCCTATTTCTCGGAACACTGTAACTGCAGAGCTGAAACTTTGTAAAATGTCCCGAAATTTCCACACTCCTAGCGGGACGTGGCTGCCCGCTGTCCTCTAGCCAGTATTCACTCTGTCTACTACATCATCTGCCTTCTGTCAGGAAGCCAATTTTGAATCAACGCAGGGTTACCTAGATCCCATGCCCCCGACTCTCGGAATTAATACACATACATCGACTATTCAGATTTTTCTGTTTGCTTTATTTCATTTTAACAAATAATTCAATCTGGCTTATATAGGATAACATACCTCTCAAAGCCACGTTGCCTCTACGTAACCAGACTACGTTTCTCCAAATACTCATAAATTTCCTCTTCCATTATCCTCTACAATAGTTTACTCACTACTGATTAAAGACTCATTGGTCCAACCAGTATCCCTATTATCTTGCTTCAACAAATGAATAACATTTGCTAACCTCTAATCTTCCAGTTCTACATCCTTGGCCAGGAAAAACACAAATATCCTGTCCAGAAGCTCAGCAATGTCTTTGCTTCCCTTTCCAAGTCACCTGGACTATATCCCTTCCGGCATCGGGGAATCATCTATCATAATGTTTTCCAAGTTTCTAGCGCATCCTCTTTCTCAGCGTCGTCATGTCCGAGCCTATTTGCCTTTTTACCCCGTCACATTGATCAATGTATTCAGTGAGGAGCTTTACCGCCTCCTTGGACTCCAGACACAAGTTTTCCTCTTTTACATCTGATCTGCCTACACTCTATCAGGTCTCCTCCTGTTCTTCACAGTGCAACTCGCCAAGGACTTATCAAGTCCCCTGCGAACTTTTCTAAGTCCATTATTAAATTCTCCCCTGTCTGCATTGTGAACTTCCATAACCCTACCTGATCATTTCTCCCTAAATCGTAAGTAACTTTCACACTTCCTCTTGACGAGTTGTTCCAAATTTTTGTCACCCAGGGTTATCTTATGCTATTATCCTTGTCCTGCGACAATGAATCAAGTCCTCACTGAACACCATAACAGGTCTCCATAAACAATCTCCACCTATCTGTTGCGTATATCTATAGCTATATCATTTCCCAATGTACGTTCCCAAGTGCCTGACAGGTAGAACCAGAATTCTCAGACTGACATTTAAACAGATTCCATGCTTTTTGGTCCTGTCCATGTGCAAAGCAAATCGAGAGAAGATCTGCCCTTTTACTCTGAAATGCTGACCCACCCAGAGATCCGTAACCTGATACGTTTCTTCTTAAATATTACATCCGGTATGGCTAGTCGATAGTCCGCCTGTCCGCTAGTCCGCTAGTCGCTGTTCGCTAGTCCGCCTGTCTTCATATAGTGACATGAATCCTTCCTGGACACAACTGAGAAATTATGCTTTACCTGAGCCTTTCACCCTGTGGAGGTGCCAAAGAATATTGTGAAAGTTTCAGATAGCCGTGCCAATAACATGGCCGATGTCCAATATCCGCTACTTGATCTTTTTTTTACTGTTCTCGTTGTACTTATTTGGTTGATCTGGTGGGCGGCTGTACAGAATGCTCCAAATGAGGAGATCGCGCCCTTCGTGTTTCTGTGTTCGTCTCCCAGTCGACTAACAAACGAACGCTCCACGTTGTCCTCCCTTTCTGCAGCTGCAATACTATCCCTGGTTTCCCATCTCACTCCTTTTACACTCTGTAACCCGACACTGTCCATTTTTCAACATCGAAAACCCGGAAATCCCTGAAGTCCTCCAGCCATTCCGGCCCTCGTGACAGTCGAGTGTCTGTGATCGATTAGGTCATACTTCAACCAATGTAACAATCATTCCAGCAGCATTGAACCTTTGTATTGCTACCTACCTGACCTGTATGAAGTCAGCAATCTTCCGCCAATTCTGCAATTTCCGGATGACCAGGCATATGCTTGTTTGAATTAACGACATATTTGCCAAACATGTTCATTGTAAAACGGCTTTATTTGAAAACTCTGCTGAATTGTCATTAGACACGGGCGTTATCTACACAGATGGCCATTTAATGTAAACACATATTTCATTCCATTCCTCAGCTCTTCTCTGAATTTCCTCAGTATCAGTGTATAGATACAAGTATTGGTGCACACGCTGAGCATTTGCAACATGGACCCAAATTGCTGTAGGATGTATACCGGGGAACTCAAATATCTGTCCTCGTAAAAATAGTTTTGCCTTTGCCATTTCAGGGAATGGGCTACAGAGGGCATCCATAATAATATGAAATTAGCTGATATAGAAAACAGCAAAATCATAGACTTTCTGTGTTTTGCTACCTCGGCATCTTTCTGATTGTCGCTGCTGTTCCGAAGTCTTCTGCGGACTCTATTTGCCACAACGATATGACATACGGTTAACCCGTTAAACACCAGGATTAAGCCGATTGGAAGCAGTGGGGTTAAAATGCTGATCAGTAATTGATATGCTCTCCACACGGGTGAAGTAGCGTATTCATATGTGAGGGAGCACCGCCACGGCGTGTTGTCAATGATTACAGAAGGTTCAATGATAAAGTAAAACGGGGCACATTTCCCGCAGCTCACTATAACCACGGTCACGATAACCACCGTTGCTGTTCTCTCGGTGCAGTATCGCTCCCGCAGCTTTCGGCAACATATTGCGATGAATCGATCGAAGGTAAAACTGACAGTGAACCAAACAGAACAGTCCGTCGTTACTACCCGAAATACAAGTGTCAGAGCGCATACCGGAGTGATGAGCAGGGATCTGGAATAAATGTGGATATTGTTGGTCTGTTCCACTAAAGCGAAAATGATAACCGCCATCAGATCCGCTGTTGCCATTCCAACCAGGTAACGGGTGATGCATTTGGAGAGTCCGCATTTTCCCCGAGATAGGATCACAATCGCCGTTAAATTAACTACAAGGAAATTGAATAAAAAAGAAATATAGTCAGTGGAAACTCACTGAACATCCATTATGACGATGCTATGCAAAATATGGTTTAGCTGCAACTGATCAATGACCCCTCCCCCCGATTCCTGGAGGGTATGGTCTGTTTGGAAGTGGAAAGTGGGAATCCGGTGTGTGCGGTCTCGGTCGCTGCACTCCGGCTGGAGAACAATGACGGATGTGGATTGGCGACCTTCCCACAGTTTAGAGCGAGGCATCCCAGTTCCACGACTCACGGACCGGTGAGCAGTTGATCGCTCCTGTAAACAACACCGTTTCCATTATTAGAGGTGAAATAGCTGAAGGGATTTTTTGTAGCGGTGAAAGAGTGGCAACAAGGAGATGCAAAGACCATCATTTAAATATGCTGCTACCTTGTATAAGGTCGAAGTGATAGAGACTCGGACCTAGAAAAGCAGAGACCAGCATCACTTCAGAAAGCCCAGCGAGGAGAAATAACAATATCGACTCCGACTTAATTGACAAAAGAAGAAAATATTACGATCGAAATATGGAAAATGGAAATAAAACCATTAGATGCCAGAATCCTCCATTCCTGAAACATTCTTCAGCCGATAGTAGCATCTGTGCTCAGTAACAGTGCGGATACGGCAGCAGAGTAACGACGGCACCATACACAAAGTAACCAGCTCCGGCATCTTACCGGGGACACCAACCGCTACAAGTGTGGGGTAGAAAACGGCCGCGATGTAGTAAATCGCCGCATATCCCATATTCCTTGAGATACAGCGTTCAGTTGTACGGAGCGTTTCAGCTGCTCAGATGGACTGGCGGACTTTTATTGAGGAGAGAGCAATTCCACTGAGGCAATTAGCGTGGCTATCACGTCAGGGACATTAGTGACAACCAACTGCACAAACACTTACGTTAAACTATTTTTACTCACTGTCCCCGTGTCATTAATTTGACTCCTCAAGGGATATCGCAATCTATTTACTTTAAACTAAAATATGATGTGAATTTTCCATGTTATTTTCCATGATACCTGGCTTCAGGTATTTAAATAGGATATATTTTTTTTATATATCTGTGTTGCTTTTAAAGTTGGCTTTCATCTTGAAGTCGATTTATTTTGTAACATTTGACGGAGCACATTCGCCTCTGAAATTGAGGGAAGGAATTTGTTCTTGCGGGTGAAATGGAGAACACTTCTTTCTTAAAGGGGAGCATTCGTTCATTCTTTTCTTTCGTTTGTTCCAGTCATTCTGGGCGGTTTGAGTGATGGAAGGACAATGTCAGCTGATATGTATTACAATAACACTGCACTTATATTCCTCCAAGCAATTTAAAAGATTCACGGCGATATTCCAGAGACCTGTGAGCAAAAAGGGAACGTGTCCTGGGAAATTAGCGAGGGCTGTGGACAGTTTGTTTTCCAGCGCACACATGGGCCGTTTTGAAGGAACCTGACCTCTGCCAGTCAATGACTTGACCACCACACACCCGGGCCCTGCGATGCAGTCGATTGAACTTTAAAGATTTTCTCAAACCAACCACAATTCTACCAGAATTTCGCTATCCATTCTATGTTTGAAGAAAAGTAACAAGTGAAATCTGTGACCATTCCGCAGGTTTCAGGCTGTTCTATTATTTGCCACGAAGATGTCTGTCTTTCTCCTGAAATGCTTTCAGGTGTATTGTCTTTCATACAAACAGAGCAACGTAGAAAACCTCCGGCACACCATAGGCGCTTCGGCCCATAAAGCTGCGCCGAACATGTCACTACCTTAGAAATTACTAGGGTTAGTCATAGCCCTCTATTTTTCCATTTACTTATCCAAAACTCTCTTAAAAGACCCTGTTGTATCCGCCTCCACTACCCTTGTTGGCAGCCGATTCCAAGTACTCACCACTGTCTGCGTAGAAAATTTACCGCTGACATCTCATCTGTACCTTCTCCCCAGCAGCTTAATCCTGGATCCTCTTGTGGCAACCATTTCAGCCCTGGGAAAAGCCTCTGACTATCCACACGATTAATGCCTCTGATCATCTTACACACCTCTATCAGGTCACCTCTCATCCTCCGTCGCTCCAAGGAGAAAAGGCCGAGTTATCTCAACCTGTTTTCATAAGACAATCCTCAGTATAAGTCTGTGCAGAACAGCGGGTGTGGTCAAGCTCACCTGTCAATCACAATTCCTTCTGCTCCTGCAGTGCACCGCTCCGTGCCGATTGTGGTTCTCGTACCGATGAGCGGGCCTCGGCTTATTAGAGAAAGTCTCATCAATCTGTTTCCATTGTGGAACTCTTACTAATGTGCAATACTCTGTTGACTCGAGCAAGTAATAGCTCTGCCTTCAAATCCATTCTCCCAAAGAGAATCACTTCGTAAAGTTCCGGTTTGAACTCCATCTGTAACTTCTCAGCGCTGCTCTCTGTCCTGTCACTGTCCTGTTGTAATCTGTGACAGCCTCCTGTACTACCCATAATTGCACCAACCTCCACATCATTACAAATACAATAATACACCCTTCCACTTTCTTATCCAAATCATTCATAAAAACACAAATGCCAGGTTCTCAAACTGATCACTGCAGGACACCACTGGTCACCATCCATTGAGAAAACGCCACCATCCACCAGCCAACCCTCTCTGGATACCAAGCCTTCTGACGCTATGAACGGTCCTACCACGGTTAACCGTATCAAATGCCTTATTGAAATCTATTTATACCAGATCAACTTCTCTCCCTTTACCAATATGCTTTGTCATATCCTCACAGAACTGAACCAGGCACGTGAGGCATGATCTGCCTCTCCCAAAACCATTCTGACTCTCCCAAATCAGGGTCTCCCAAACCTCGTAAATTCGGTTTCTAAGAATGCTCTCCAATAATTTGCCCATCACTGAAGTAGAATTCACTGGGCTATAATTTAAAAGGGTATCCTTACACCCTTTCCTGAGCAAGGGGATAATATATCCATTTCCAATCCCCTGATACTGCATGTGCGGCAGTGATATCGCAAAGATAATCGCCGAGGGCGCAGCAATCTCTTCCTCCGCTTCCCTCAGTAACCTGGGGCTTGTGGCAACCTCACAAAAGGACTTATCTATCCGAATGTTTTTCAATCGTTCCTGTACATCCTCTTTTCTAACCTCGTCCTGTTGTCACACATAAGCCCGTTTGACCCTTCCTCACAAACGCCAGGATCTCTCACTGGTGAAAATTGAAGTGAAGTCCTCTTTAAGGACCTGTCCCACCTCCACCAGCTCCAGCCGTATGTTTCATCATTACCCCTGACCGATCCTACTCTCACTCTAGTCACTCTCTTCTTCACACACATCTAGAATGTCGCGGGGTTTTCCTTAATCCTGCTGTAGGCCTTCTGTAGAGGTTTCAAGTTCTCCTCATTCCATTCTTCAGTTCGACCCTGGCTGCCTTGTAACTCTACAGCCGTGTCCGATCCTTGCTTTCTAAACCTGGTCAGCTTCTTTCTTTCTCTTGACCAGATGATCCACATCTCTGTCAAACATGGCTCCTTCATCTATCCTGAACCCTATGCAAGTGCTGTCTAAAATAACTTCTCATTTCCGTTGTGCCTTTTCCAGGGTGCTTCCGTTCCCAGTTTCAGCTCTGAGATTCCAGCCTAAAACATTATAATTCCATTTAGCCAATTCATTAATTTGGAAACTTCAGGCCTGTTGGGAGTGGGTAGTGTGGTTAGTTCGGGGACAGACATAGGTTGTTGGGGAGAGATCGGGGTAACGGGATTTGTTTGGGGACTGACACGCGGGTGTGGGGAAAGAGAAGGGCAATGTGATTATTTCGGGGTCTGCCATAAGTTTGTGGGGAGAGATCGGGTAACGGGATTCGTTTGCGGACTGACACGATGTTGTGGGGAGAAAGCAGGTCAGCGGGATTAGTTTAAGGACTGACACAGGGCTATGGGGAATAAGCTGGGACAGCGCGGCAGTGGGGTTAGTTTCGGGTGACACGAGGCTGCGGCGATAGAGAGATGGTGGCATTACTTTGGTACTGGCACAGGCCTCTAGGATTAGCGTGTGTCCCCGTTTATGAAAGGTAGGTGCTGGTACAGAGTGAAGCATACTAAAATATGAATTTTACTGTATTTATCAAAAGTGTTAGGTTTTGTGTTGTTCCGTAAATAGCTAAAATGATAAATCGAGCTCCTCCTCACCATCCCTCCATCCAGTAGCTCCCCCTAACGGCCCAGCCCCGCATTCCCATGCTTTCATTCCAGCCTTCCTTTGATCTCCAAGCTACGGAATCCCCGAGTCCAGGAGCACGGCCAAACACACGAGTGCTCAGATTTCTGATCACCCACCCACCGGACAGGCTCTCCCCCGTGGATCACGGAGTGAGGTAAATCTCCATTCTTCCCTCATCTTTCTACAGTTTCTTCGGCCTCAGGACCTATCGACGCGAAACACTTCGCAAGTGAGGACCCTCGATGTACACACTAGGGATGTTCCCGCGCCTTCAGCACCCTTACCGCCTGGGACAGGACTGCATACTGGAAAGTGGTCTGGCTGTATCCCATCCGCGTCCAACATCCCCCCCCCCCACCCCGGGGGCACTCCACCTCTCGCCGGCAGGTATACACACTAGGGATGTTCCCGCGCCTTCAGCACCCTTACCGCCTGGGACAGGACTGCAGACTGGAAAGAGGGCTGGCTGTATCCCATCCGCGTCCAACATCCCCCCCCCCCCACCCCGGGGGCACTCCACCTCTCGCCGGCAGGCAGGCACTGTCCCGATCGGGAAGGACAAGGGGCGCCAAAGAGGGCAGGGAAGTCTATTTCAGTGGAGGGTCGCCGAGGCAGTGATGGTCAGGTCGGAGAAGGGAAGGAAGGGCGTCATGCAGAAGAGTGTAGTCGGGAGAGGAAGGGAGGGTCTTCGCGAAGGCGGGTTAGAGAAGCAGATCGAGAGATGGGGTGGAGAAGGGGATCAATGTGACAGGGAGCGATGGAGTTGTTACATACCCCGTAACGAGTTAAATAAACAGCAGAAATGGACATACCTGGATTCCGAGTCTTCCGGTATAAACTCTATTTTATCAGTAACTACGTGAGTAAATTAATATAAAACAAGATAAGGTAAACAGGTTAGCAAAGTATATGCATATATCCAGGTGAGTAAATAAGCTTCCCCAGCTCAGCTGATTAGGTGATACAGTCTTACGGTGGGATGCCGATGACGATCCTCCACGTCGTCAACCTTGCTTCCGAAACTTATTTAAAAGTCACCAACTTGTGATCACAGAAAAGGGGATGCCGTCGTCTGTGGTGGAGTTATCAACGCCAGACCAGGGTTAAACACACCGATAGCTCCCCACCGGTCACCCCTTTGTCCACACTGTGAGCAAAACCACACTCTTGCCATGGGTACACAAAACTCACCAGTGTCCTCCTTGCCTCAGGGGTCGTGTGTCTCCTGTGGTGTGTCTTGTGTGTCTCTGATGTGTGTCTGATTAAAAAGTCAATTGACCTTGTATGTATCTCCAACTGGTGAACACGAGCTGTCCATCATATAGCTCCACCTTTTAGTTTCCAAGGCATCTCTCAGACATTCTGTCTCCCTGCTGCTGAATTAGCAGAGAAGCTGTTCGCTCCCTCTCGCTCTCTCGTTTAAAACGACAGTCCACTTGAGAATAATCCTCAGATCTCGTCACAATATAAACATAGCTACAAGATCTGTGATATATTCGCAAATTCTTAAGAGTTTTTTGTTGTTAGAATCTCAGCTGACGGTGAAAATTGGAAAATCTTGCAAACTTTCATGGACGTACATGTACGTGTAAGTCACGTGAGCCCTTTCCCCGCTCCCATTTTACCGCAGATCTGCCTTGTTTCCGAGGCTCCGCTCCCAGCTCTGATGACATAAGTTACAGTCCTGACTTTCCTTCAGTTCTGTGTTGAAGCGGGTCGGCGGCGGCGGCGGATCTTCTGCAGGATCCGGATTAGGAGACGACCATCACCCCCAGAGTCGGGAATCCGGGGGAGGGTTCACTGTCCGGGCGTGAAAACAATTTCTCATCGGTGAGTACTGAGGCTGATCCTAGTGTGGACGTCTGATGTAAGGTAATGAATCGAAATATGAGCGTATCTACACCCGAAATGATAAAACCACGATTCAAAGGTGAATTGACATTAGGATAAATTGGTGTGTACTTGAATTGGGAAATTGGAATTGGCATTTTGGAAGGCTGGTTATTTTAATGAGCAGTAAAAGCTACTGCTGAACACTTTGAAATGATGGTTTTAATTTGTAGGCCGCCATTGGAAAAGATCCTTTGAATTCATTGTAGCATTTGCCCTGTAATATGTAAATGACAGGTCAGTTCAGTAAACGCGCTGGTGCAGTCAATAACTCAGCGATTTGCTTACGTCGTCAGCCCTAATTCCATTAGTTATCCAGGTGCTGTTGTGTGATCAGTATTATGAGCGATGAACAGACCTGATGGACAATAGGGTGCATATTTAACACCCTCCCGCCCCCAGAACCATGAACTACTGCTGTTGCTAAGCTGCTCATGAGAGAGAGAGACGAAACACAGGCACGAACATTTGCTACACATAAGAGGGAGAGAGAGAGAGAGAGACTGTTGATTTGTTGTATTTTGACTCTTCCTGGATTATTTAGCTTTCACTACAAGGACTTCACTTTGCTCGTTAAGATTCCTCAGGAGACAGCAGGAGTGGCCTGATTTGATTGACACAGTCATTCAGCGTTGATGGATAGCTGAGACCCCGTTAGTAGATATAAAAGACAGGTCTGGAGAGACACGCTTCAGACACACCAGTGGACTCTGACTGAGTGTTGTGAACCCACAAGAAAGATGAGGGTTTCAGAGATCGAATCAGGAGATCGGAAAATATAGCTCTCAGTGTGACGGCAGTGCCAGTGGGGACTTGTGTGTGTATCCACTCACGCCAGAGTGACAAGTCCACCACAGAAGAACGGACTAGCTGAAGGAAGGAGGGGTCATACCTGAATGGCCACAACGACACGAAGGATTGAGAAAGCAACAAAAGATTTGCATGCTACAGCTGTTACATCTCGCTCTTTCTACTACATCATCTGTTTTCTGTTAGGAAGCCAATTCTGACTCATCGCAGCCAGGTTTATCCAAATCCCATGCCTCCTGACTTTCTGAATGAGTCTACTGTGGGGAACTGATCAAACCACTGACCAAAATTAATGCACCCACATCGAGTGTTCTGATTCTTCTGTTTTATTTTCACTTTTTCAAATAATTCAATCAGACTCATAAAGGACTACATGCCATGTTGTCTGCCCGTAGCAAGACTACGTTTCTCCAAATACTCATGACTTCCTTCGTCAATAATCCTCTCCAGAAGTTTACCCACTACTGATGCAAGACTTCCTAGTCTATCATTTCAAATACTATCCTTGTTATCTTTCGTCAAAAAATGAATAACATTTTCCACCCTCCAATCATCTATTTCTACTTCCGTGCCCAGCGAGGAAACACATATCTTGTCCAAAAGTGCGGTAATATCTGAGCCCACTTTCCAAAATTGCTGGACTATATCACTTTCGGCACCGGGGAATCATCTATCATAATATTTTCCAAGTTTCCAGCGCATCCTCTTTCTCAGCGTCGGCATGTTCGAGCATATCTGCTTTTTGAAGTTGTGTTCACATTGATCAACCTATTCAGTGAGGAGCTTCACCGCCTCCGTGTTCTCCAGACACAAGTTTTCCTCTTTTGCCTCTGATCTGCCCACAGTCTCCCCAGTCTCCTCCTGTTCTTCACAGTGCAACTCGTCAAGGATTTCACAAATCCCCCATCACTCCTTTAAGTCCGTTGTTAAAATCTTTACTGTCTACAATGTGACCCGCTACAATCTAAGCTGATCCTTTCTTTCTGTTCTGTAAGTATTGTTCGTTCTTCCTCTTGACGTATTGTTCCAACTTTCTTGTCTCCCAGGGTTGCTTTACACTGTCATCCTTTCCCTGCGTCACTGAGACAAGCCTATACTGAACCCCGTGTCAGTGCTCCCTAAACAATCCCCACATATCTGTTCCGCAATACCTCGAGTGCATCATTTCCCAATGTATGTTCCTGAGCTCCTGCCAGGTAGCGCCATAATTCGCAAATCCCCAATTAAACACACTCCATACTCTCTGGTCCTACCCCTGGGCAAATTAAATGGAGGGGAGTTTTGTCCTATAGTTCTGAAATGCTGACCCACCGAGAGACCTGTCGCCTGACCCGTTTCCTTTTCTAATATTAGATCCGGTACGGACTGTTCGCTAGTGAACCTGTCTTCATATATTGACGTGAATCCTTCCAGAACACAACTGATAGTGCCATACTTAAATCGTTAACCCTGGGGAGCTGCCACAGAATATTGTTGAAGTTTCAGTTACCCATGTCAATAACATGGCAAATGTCCATGTCCCGCTTCCCGATCGGCTCCTCACTGTTGCCGTTGCAGTTTTTCTTTGTTAGAAGTGTGGCTGTGTAGAATACTCCAGATGGGGTGATCATGTTTCTGTGTTCGTCTCCCAGTCTATTAACAAACGAACGCTCCACGTTGTCCTCCCTTTCTGCAGCTGAGATACTACCCCTGGTTTCCCATCGCACTCCCTTTACACTCTGTTACCCGACCCTGTCCATTTTGAAGCATCTAAAACCAATGACGTCCCTCTGGAGTCGGTAATGAGATTGCTTCTGTTCATGTTAAAATCAACGACTTGGCTGACAGAGTTGGTGGCTTGGTGACCGACTTTATATTTGCTCCGAGGGTAGGTGCCGGATAGGCAGCTAAGAGCAATATGGGTGTCTGCAGAAGGACTCAGTCAGTTAAAAAGAACAGACAATGAAGTGGCAGATGAAATACAGTGTAGGGACTGCAGTCCGCAGTCAGGTACTCAGGCTCACTCAGCATAATGTTGCACGAACATTATTAGCAAAACGCTCCGACACAAGACGGGTTTCATTTTGTTACAGACAGAAATGCCAGTTTGGTACTACAAGTAAACTACATTTCCACATTGGTGGAGAAGTGTGCTGACACCCCTCGCTATCTGTAAAATCTGTGACGAGATGCTGAGCTGCATTCAATATGGACTGCGCCTTTAAAAAGAGAGAGAGAGAGAGAGAGGGTGTGTACACCTATTCAGAGAGAGAGAAAGAGAGAGCACCGAACAGCTCCTGAGTCTCCATGGTTACGTAAGTGCGGAGCTATGTAATGGACAGCTAGTGTTCAGCATGTTTGGGATATAGACAAGGTCAACTGGCTTTTCAGACAGACACACAGACACACGGAAGGCAAGGACAGAAATACAAAAGAAATAGACACTGGTTAAGCTTTCAATGCCCACGAAGGGCTGGGCTTTGCAGGCAGTGTAGAAAAGGGGAGACCGTTGTAAGGCTATCGGTGTGTTTAACCCTTGCCTGCGTTGACAGCTTCACAGTGTGAAGGCGGTACCGTTTAGTGTAGTCGCAGTCCGCAGCTTCAAGAGGACTTCAGAGCACAACGGAAAGATCGACGGCATCGAATTACTTGGAAAACCAATCACCTCTCGCTCTCTCTCCACAATTCTACATATCTTAATATCACGAATTGAACTGACGCCATTCCTATACCATCGTAAGACTGTATCATTTACTACCTAAGCGGGAAGAAGTTTGGGGTATTATATTTACAGACTTATATATGCATAAACTCTGCTAATCTGTTTGATTTATCTAGTTTTATATTACTATAAAATGTAGATACTAATAAATAGTGTTTTGTTTGTAGCAGATTTCAGAGAGACATTAGTCGGATGCAGAAATTGGATGAGAAATGGCAGATGGAGTTCAACCGGGAGACGTCTGAACTGGTACACATTGGAAGGACAGCTTACACGGCAGAGTACAAAGTATATGTCAGAAAAGTTGGTAATGTGTCAGAGCCTAGGGATCTAGGGGTACATGTCCACAGATCTATGAAAGTTGCCTCACAGGTAGAAGGGTAGATAAGAATGCTTATGGTGCTATCATTCATAAGTCGAGGGCTAGAGTGTAAGAGTCGCGAGGTATGTTGCAGCTCTATAAATCTCTGGTTAGACCA
This sequence comes from Hypanus sabinus, assembly GCF_030144855.1. Lineage (NCBI taxonomy): Eukaryota > Metazoa > Chordata > Chondrichthyes > Myliobatiformes > Dasyatidae > Hypanus > Hypanus sabinus. Next base: position 94,231 of record NW_026779472.1, read on the forward strand.
CACTTACAGTACTGTGTCCAGTTCTCGTCGCCTCACTATAGGAAAGATGTGGAAGCATTGGAAAGGGTACAGAGGACATTTACCAGGATGCTGCCTAGTTTAGAGTGTACACATTTTTATCAGAGACTAAGGGAGTTAGGGATTTACTCTTTGGAGAGAAGGGGGATGGGAGGAGACATAATAGAGGTACACAAGATATTAAGAGGAATAGATAGATTGGACAGCCAGCGCCTCTTCCCTAGGGCACCGGTGTTCAAAGAAGAAGATTTGGCTTTAAGGTACAGGACGGGAAGTTGAATGGGGATATTAGCGGAAGAGTTTAGACTCAGACAGTAGTTGGTGTGTGGAATGCACTGCCTGAGTCAGTGGTGAAGGCAGATACACTTGTCAAATTTAAGAGACTGCTAGAAAGGCATTTAAGAGCAATTTAAGCTGCGAAGCAGGGTTTAAGGATTGGCACAACATTGTTGTCCGAAGAGATTGTACTGTGCTGCATTATAATATGTTATAAAACCAGACTCCAGTGTATTCCATTTCTGCTAGTTCTGTTAACTATTTAAGGGGTACGTCAGAAGATTGGGGGCTCGTCCGGGTCTTTAAAGGTGTGGGACCCATTCTAAATTTGTCGGGGGTTTAATTGAGTGATTAGTGGTTGATCTTATAGGGTAATATCGCTTACGTTTTCCTTGAGTGGAAATACAGCAGCAATGGAGACTGTGGTTAGCAGCTTTCGTGGAACCATCCCCTGAAACATTAGATGATGCAAAGTGAGATATGGAGTTGGGAATTACTCATAAGTTAAAACTTAAGGCGACCACTAGAATGGAGAAGTCGATAACACAGGCGTTAATAACGGAGCGTTATATATCCAAGGGAATGTTTGAAGAGGATGTGAGGGAAATGTGGTTGAAAGTAAACCTACTGAGGCTGTGGTTAAGCTTCGGTTAAAAACAATAAAGAGGGAAGATGAGAAAGTGCCTGAGACCCTCAGGGTCTGCTTAGTCTGCAGACGAGCTTGCTTGAAACCATTAGGTTAAGTTCTTTTCATGAATAAGAGCTTCCAAAAGAATAGCTGGGATAATCAGGGTGAACTGGAATTTGAAATTGGTACTATTATTGAAAGCGTAGAAGCATGAGCTTTGACCTTGCTGACAGAAACATCTCTCTCAGATGCTGAGACAGTACACGTTAATTTGTTTAACTATATTTTGGAATTTAAAGATAAACAACTTGGTGATGTTGTTCAAGTTTGTGAATTGGATAGACAGGGTTCGGAGAGTTCTCAAAACAAATTAAAGTGTTGTTTTGACCAAGAGAGGCCATCTGCAGGTGTTCTTATGGAAACATATACAACGAAAGATCTTGGAGATAGAACTAATGACTTGTTTGGAACAAAGGAACAAAGGAACAAAGTTCAGCGAAAGGGCTTAGTTTAAAAAAAACATGAGCGAGGAGTTAGCACCTATGCAAGGTTCAGGCCATCCTTGAAAGCCCTGTTGGAGTTGATCACGTGATGGTTATTTGCTCTGTGCTGAAGTTGAAAAGAGAAAATAGGAGATCTAACGCCATTTTGAAGATTACAGAATTTGGTTTTGCAGAACTTTGGTTTTGTAGCAAAGTGTGTGAAAGGTAAAGACAGTAACATGGTGGATTGATTGTCTGGATGTTAAATTAAAGAATGATATAGAAACCAGTATTTTTATAGTCTTCTGTAGCCTACAACATGTTAATCAGATATTTATTGCTTCATATTCTGTAATCTACAGTTAGGCAAAAATTTTACTACTTGATCAAATTTTTTTCCCAACAGGTGGGAGGAGAGAAGAGATCATAAGCATTATTCAAAATGGAATGTGGCTTTAAAGAGAGAGAGAGTGGGTGTAAACTGATTCACAGAGAGAGAGAGAGCACCGAACAGCACGCCAGTCTCCATGGTTACGGAAGGGCGGAGCCTTATAATTGACAGCTGGTTTTCGGCATGTTTGGGATATAGACGAGGTCAGCTGGCTTTTCAGACAGACACACAGCATACGCAAGACACGGACAGATAAACAGAAGAAGTAGACACTGGATGAGATTTCAGTGCCCACGAAAGTGTGGGTTTTGCTTGCAGTGTTGAAAAGGGGTGACCGGTGGAATGCTATCGGTCTGTTTAACCCTTGACTGGGTTGATAGCTTTACGGCGTGAAGACGTTATTCTTTAGTGTGATCACAGTCGTTAACTTTAACAGGACTTCGGAGGACAACGGAAAGATCGATGGCATTGGCTTACTTGGAAAACAGACCACCCCTCTCTCTCTCCTCATTTCTACATATCTTAATATCGCGAACTGAACTGACGTCATTCCTATACCATCGTAAGACTGTATCATTTATCACCTAAGCTTGAACAAGTTTGGGGTTTTATATTTACTCATTTATATATGCATGAACTCTGCTAACCTGTTTGATTTAAATGGCTTTATATTACTATATTACGTAAATACGAATAAATCGCGTTTTTTTTGTAGCAATACCAGACTCCAGGTATGTTCCATTTGTACTGGTTCTTTTAACCCGTTACGGGGTGCGTAACAAAACCGTTCCAACCCCTACATCACACCGCATTTCTGTAAACCCCTTCGACCCCTACAGCACTCGGCATCTCAGCAAAACCTCCATCATCTACCCCGGTGCATATAGACGACAGCAGACCCGAGAAAGAAACAGTCGTGTCAGATTGAATGGCTTATAAAACACTGTTGGCCAGAAGTAACTGCAGTCTGCTCAACGACAGGGGAAGCGTACAAACGAGTTCTCTCTGTTTCCCCCCATTTTGTGGACTATGAACTGATTCTTGCACTGGAATAATTTAATCAGAGGAAGTGAATGTGGAGACAGGAAGCTTCAGGTAATGATCTGCTAAACCTGAGACCATTCTCAAACAAGTCGCCATTTGTTATGTGAATGGCGTTGTCTCTGAACTGATTCTTGACTTTGGGACAATCTAATCAGAGCCATAAACCTGAGACCATGCTCAGAGGAGTAGCTACCTTGAGCCAATTGTTCGGAGATCAAATGGTTCCATTGAAGAGGAACGATATAAGATTCCGGAGCTTAAAATTTGCAGGGGTGATAACTCTCCAGCGGCCAGAGACCAACCATTGCCGAAAAGTAGGGCCACACGGACACGTGGAGATCGGGAACATGAGGATCGGAAGATGATGAGGGGCATTGATCGTGTGGATATTCAGAGGCTTTTTTCCCAGGGCTGAAATGGTTGCCACAAGTGTACACAGGTTGAAGGTGCTGGGGAGGCGGTAGAGAGGAGATGTTCGATGTTACTCAGAGAGTGGTGAGTGTGGAACAGGCTGCCGGCAACAGTGGTGGAGGCGGATACGATTGGGTCTTCCTAAGAGACCTTTGGATAGGTACATGGAGCTTAGAAAAATAGAGGGCTCTGGGGAAGTCTAGTCATTTCTAAGGTAGTGACATGTTCGGCCCAACTTTGTGGGCCGTAGGCCCTGTATTGTGCTGTAGATTTTCTATGTTTTCTATGTTTCTATGGAATGCCTTGCCAGCGTAGACTCTTTTCCCGGGTAATAACTTTTCTCATCATTGACTGTTCATGGAGTGTCAGGATTTCCAGCAGGGTGCACACACGAAGATAGTGTGCAAATCTACGTGCTTTTAGTAGAAATAATAAATGACACTTGTTGGTAAATACAGATTCTCTTTCTCATTGATCTTTGTTACAAGGGATGATTTTTGTCACAGTGGAATCCATCATTAACATTGCCCACTAACAGGACGTGCCCACTACACAGTGTTACCATCGGGAAGGAGATACAGAAGCCTGAAAGCTCAGGCGCAGCGATTCGGGAACAGCCTTTTTCCTGTATCTCAGGTGTGTTTTTTCTATATTCATTTAACCTGTATTTCATTTTACTGCTGCCGTAATGTTAACAATTTCACGACGTATGTCGGTGATATTAAATCTGGTACTGATTCTTTAAATGTACCTTTGAAACCCATGATTCTGATTCTGATGCAGGGGGGATGTGTCAGATCGAACTTACGTTAGTTGAAAGCCTGTCAGAACCTCGTGTCCTGTGCTCCCATATTCTATGTTCTGTGCTCAATCGAGCTACCGTATCTTGCTATAGTTCAGGGAATCGATTAATTATTTAAAGCTATGAGGCCTTGCTTTTTCTGACTACTCAATGCGTCGGATAATAAAGTGCAGGAGAATTAAAAAAAACAATAGGCCATAAATATCAGTACCGACCGCTGGATGATCTCGATAGCTTTGCTTGGAAGGGGCTCGCCAAGTATTATGTAATGATGAATTGTCCTCGTTGTTCAGACTACGCTGGTCATGGGTAATGAAGGGAAGTAACCGGACAAATAGGAACATTAGCGATGGTCAGTATGGGTCAGTGCGTAGTAGGTCATGTCTAACCAAACTCACAGAGATTTACGAGGTAGTTACTAGGGATAGTTTGGAAGGCGAGGCAGCGGATGCCGTCTACAGGGACTTCAGCAAGGAATTTCTCAAGGTTCCGTAGGGGAGGATACTCGAGAAGGTTCAGTCGCTTGGCTTCCATGATGAACTATTAAATTGCAGTCGTCATTGGTTACGCTGGGGAAACTAGAGTGTGGTAAAAAATGGTTGTCTCTCTGATTGGGGACCTGCGACGAGTGGAGTGCACAAGGATCGTTGCTGTCATCGTTGTTTGTTGTTTGTCATCTATATTAACGATGTGGATAATGATGTGGTTAACTGGATCAGCAAACTGCCGATGACAGCAACCTGTGTAGTTGATAGCGAGGAAGAGTACCGGAGCATGGTATCGTAAACGGGATCTGGACCAGATGGAACAATGGGCTGACAAAACGCGATTCGGATTTAACGCAGACAATTGGTAGATGTTGCACTTTGGGCGGACCAGCCAGGGTTGGTCTGACACAATGAGAAACAGGGCACTGGGGAGTACGATAGAACAAACGAATCTGGGAATGAAGGTCCATAATTCAAGTAACGATTACGTATGTTTGCACGTTATTCCCGAGCGGGTAGACGACAGAGGGGAGACTTGATAGAGGTATACAACATTATGAGGCGTATAGAGAGTGGAATTGCAAGCGGGCTTTCTCCACTGCTGTTAGGTGAGAATACAACTGGAGATCATGTGTGAAGGGTGAAATGTGAAATGTTTAAAGGAAGCATGAGGGGAAACGTCTTCACTCAGAGAGTCGGCAGAGTGTAGACAGTGCTGCCAACGCAAATGGTAATTGAGATTCTGATGTCAGCATTGAAGAGATGACTGAAAAGAACATGGGTGAGAGGGATATGGATGGCCATGGTGCATGTCGATGGGAGTAGGCAGTGTAAATAATTCCTCCCGGACATGACGGGCTGGAGACCCTGTTTCTGTGCAGTGGTTTCGTGTGCCTGTCTGACTGTATGTCTGGGTTAGAACTTCAGTCTCTCACAGCACCGACCAATCTAGAAAGTCGTTGATACTGTTCGATCCCTCTGTCCTTGCACACACTGAAGCATGGAGACTGAATTAATGGATGTTTACTGCATGAGAAGATGGAAGTGCAGATGTGAGATGATAAAGGGAGTGTCACACTACAGGAATATGCCCTCAGTCCTTCAGTTAGGCGGTAAAGACAGTAGTTCCGGTCTGGAGTTGGGTGTTATAGTATTCCCGGAACAGTGAACAAATCTGTTGCTTCAGCAATGGTAATGCTGATCATTCGCCCCGATACTATACAACAAGGGTAATTTAGATCGAATCCTGTCCTTAGTCACAGATTGAAAGTGAGAAATCTTGGAAGTTTTATCTTGGAGGTTTAGAGTTGTGGCGACGTCATATTTAAATTGCGCTGAATATTAACTTACGGACCTTTTGCGTCTCTTTGAATTGGAGTCGGAAGTCTTTATTAAATGTTGTATGATTGTCATTACGGATGTTTTTTAACTGTTGAACACATAAGAGCATGACATTTTCTGCCATATTTTTTTTAAATATGAGTGCATTGCCCATTTAAAATATTGCACGAGGTGTGGACATAAGTGAGTTCAATTGAAAGCGAAAGAGAAAAAATACGGTCATGAATGACTTTACTGGAGTCACATGTTTCTTTAGCTTGTGTTGTGGGGATGATTGAATTAATCATCTTTTTTCACCAAACCTGTGACATAAATTTTGTGTCTCCTTACGAGAAGTGATTTCCAGGAACTGATGCGGAATTCGGAGGCTGCATATCTTTCTAAAATTAAGAAGTATCACTGTATGTGAGCCTCAGCTCTCCACATCTTGCTCTCCTGTTCTTCAGAATACGCGCTGAGGCCTTTTGCTTTGGAAGTTGTTTATTCTGTATTGTACAATTGCCTGCGATGGTTTTGAGGGAAGACAAGTGTGAGCACAAATGTTTGCTTTGTTCTCGCGGCGATTTTAGTTTGTGTCGTTTTGTATTTTTCATTTATTGTTGATTTCAGAGGAAGACACCGATTCCACAACGGCCGTGTGCATTCAGGGTTAAAGGGATCGAAATTTGAGCGGATCTACACCCGATATGATAAAACCACAATTCCTGTAGAACTTGACAGCGATACAGGCGAGGACGCCGGCAAGGCTTCAGATGGAAGGGAAGGAACGTGGACCGGACCGTGAACCGGAATGCGGTCCACGTTCCACATCATTTCCCAATGTACGATCCCATGTTCCTGCCGGGTATCACCATACATCGCATACCCGCAATTAAACACATTCCATGCTCCCTGGCCGGATGCCTGTCCAAGGTAAATGTTGGAGAGTTCTGCCCTGTCGTTCTGAAACGCTGACACGCGGAGAGATCTGTCACCCGACCAGTTTCCTTTTCTAATATTAGATCCGGTATGGACTGTTCGCAAGTCCACCTGTCGGCATATAGTGACATGAATCCTTCCTGGACACAACTGAGAAATTATGCCATACCTAAACATTTTACCCCAGACAGGTGCCAAAGAATACTAGGGAAGTTTCAGTTTTCCGTTCCAATAACATTGCTCATGTCCAAATTCTGCTTCCCGATTGGTTCCTCGCTGTTCCCGCTGCAGTTCTTCTTTTGTTAAACTGCTTGACGGCTGTACAGAGTATTCCAATTAGGCAGATCGCGTCCTTCATGTTTCTGTGTCCGTCTCCCAGTCTATTAACAAAGGAACGCTCCACATTGTCCTCCCTTTCTGCAGCTGCGATACTGTCCCTGGTTTCCCACCGAACTCCCTTTACACTGTTACCCGACCCTCTCCATTTTGAAACATCTAAAACCCGGAAAGTCCTGAAGTCATCCCTGCCCTTGTGACAGTCGAGTGTTTGTGACAGATTGGACCGTACTTCAACCAAAGTGACCATTGAACCAACAGCATTGTGCCTTTGTATTGCTACCTACCTGAACTGTATGAAGTCAGCAATCTTCCGCCAGTTCTGCATTTTCAGGATGTCCAGGCATATGATTGTTTGAATTAATGACATATTTGCCAAACCTATTCATTGTAACCCGGCTTTATCTGAAAACTCCGCTGAATTGCCATTAGACGCGGGCGTTATCTACACAGATGGCCATTTAATGTAAACACATACTTCATTCCATTCCTCAGCTCTTCTCTGAATTTCCTCTGTGTCAGTGTATAGATACAAGTATTGGTGCACATGCTGAGAATTTGCAACATGAACCCAAATTGCTGTAGGATGTATACCGGGGAACTCAAATATCTGTCCTCGTAAAAATAGTTTTGCACTTGCCATTTCAGGGAATGAGCTACAGAGGGCATCCAAAATAATATGAAATTAGTTGATATAGAAAACAACAAAAATATTGATTTTCTGCGTTTTCCCACCTCGGCATCTTTCTGATTGTCGCTGCTGTGCAGAAGCCTTCTGCGGACTCTATTTGCCACAACGATATGCTGTATGGTTAACCCGTTAAACACCAGGATTAATCCGATTGGTAGCAATGGTGTTAAGATAATGTGTAGTAATTGGTATCCTCTCCACACGGGTGAAGTAGCGTATTCATATGTGCCGGTGCACCGCCACGGCATGTTGTCAATAATGACGTAAGGTTCAAGGGCAAAGTAAATCGGGACACTTTTCCCGCAGCTCACTATAACCACGGTCACGATAACCACTGTTGCTGTTCTCTCGGTGCAGTATCGCTCCCGTAGCTTTCGGCAACATATTGCGATGAAGCGATCGAAGGTAAAACTGACCGTGAACCAAACAGAACAGTCTGTCGCTGCAACCCGAAATACAAGTGTCAGAGCGCATACCGGAGTGGTGAGCAGGGATCTGGAATAAATGTAGATATTGTTGGTCTGTTCCACTAAAGCAAACACGATAACCACTATCAGATCCGCTGTCGCCATTCCAACCAGGTAACGGATGATGCATTTGGAGAGTCCGCATTTTCCCCGAGATAGGATCGCAATCGCTGCTAAATTGACTACAAGAAATTTGGAGACATAATAGAAATACGGTCAGCTCCCTAAATGCCCCCAATCTACCGATGCTATGTCGGGTATGGTCTGTTTGGAAGTGGAAAGCGGGAATCCAGTGTGTGCGGTCTCGGTCGCTGCACCCCGGCTGGAGGACAATGACGGATGTGAGTGTCAGTGGATTGGCGACCTTCCCACAGTTTAGAGTGAGGCATCCGAGTTCCACGACTCACGTACCGGTGAGCAGTCGATCGTTCCTGTAAACAACACCACTTCCATTATTAGAGGTGAAACAGTTGACGGTATTATTTGTAGCGGTGACATAAAGCACGAGTTCTCATTTATTGACCCACAGAAGAACAGTCCTATGTGTTTGAAATAGACGGGACCATCTTTTAAATAAGATGACACGTTGTTATAAGATCGAATTGTCTGCACTGATAGATACTCGGAACTAGTAAAGCAGAGACCAGCGTCACGTCAGAAAGCCGAGCGAGGTGAAATTATGAAACAACGACAATATCGACAATAACTTAATTGATAAAAGAAGAAAACACTGCTATCATAGTATGGAAAATGGAAATGAAACCATTAGATTCCTGAATCCTCCATTCTGGAAACACTATTCAGCCGACGGTAGCATCTGTGCTCAGTAACAGTGCGGATACCGCAGCAGAGTAACGACGGCACCATACATAAAGTGACCAATTCCGGCATCTTACCGGGGACACCAACCGCCACAAGTGTGGGATAGAAAACGGCCGCGATGTAGTAAATCGCCGGATATCCCATATTCCGTCAGAAGCAGCGTTCAGTTGTACGGAGCGTTTCAGCTGCTCAGGTTGACTGGTGATCTGTTTAGCAGACTTTTATTGAGGTGAGAACAATTCCTTTGAGGCAATTAGCGTGGCTATCACGTCAGGGACATTATTGACAACCAACTGCACAAACAATTTCGTTAAACTAGTTTTACTCACTGTCCCCGTGTCAGAAATTTAACTCCTTAAGAGATATTGCAATCTGTTTATTTTAAATAAAATATGATGTGAATTTTCCATGTTATTTTCCATGATACCTGGGTTCAGCTATTTAAATAGGATATTTTTATATCAGTGTTGCTTTTAAAGTCGGCATTCATTCTGAAGTCGATTTATTTTGTAACATTTGACGGAGCACATTCACTTCTGAAATTGAGGGAAGGAGTTTGTTCTGGCAGGTGAAATGGAGAACACTTCTTTATGAAAGAGGAATACTCGTTCATTCTTTTCTTTCGTTCATTCCAGTCATTCCGGGAGTTTTGAGTGATGGAATAAACAATGACAGCTGACGTGTATTACAATCCACTTATATTACACAGAATGGTTTCCACGTGGTCAAATTCCTCTTGGCAGAGGTCATTCCACACAAATCTTTCGCTCTTCCCCTGGAGTTTCGTTAGAGGGAGAGCAAAGTCTGCGAATTTCTTACAAAACTTACGGTAACACCCAACCATTCGTAAAAAAACGTCTGTAATGGTTTCTTACCCGTTGGATCGGGAACCTCAGCAATAGCCTGAACCTTGGCCTGCACAGTTGCCAGTTGGCCCTGGCCTGCTACATAGCCAAGCTACGTGATAGTGGCATGGCCAAATTCACTTTTAGCAAGATTTACAGTGAGATTTGCCTTGGACAGACGTTCAAACAGTTTCTCTACTGCTGTGATATGCTCCTCCCAGTTGTCATTCCATACAACCAAGTCATCAATATAAGCCGCTGTATTCTCTAAACCCTGAATCACTGAATTCATTATCCTTTGGAAAGTCCCTGGAGCATATTTCATCCCAAATGGTAAAACATTGTACTCATACAATCCAGATGGTGTCACAAATGCAGATATTCCTTTAACCATTTCTGTTAAAGGAACACACCAGTGACCTTTCAACAGGTCAAACTTTGTAAGGTATTTAGCCTTCCACACTCTGTCAATACAGTCATTCACTCTCGGGATGGGATAAGCATCTGCCTTAGTTACTGATTTAACTTTTCTGCAATCAGTGTGGAATCTCATACTCCCATCCGACGCAGGGACAATCACGCACGGTGACGCCTAGTCTGAAGTGGATGGCCTAATTATGCCGACTGTTAACATGTGTTCAATTTCTTGTTCAACCATTTTATATTTTGTCTTGGTTCATTGTGTAAGGGTGCTGCTTAATGGGATCATCTACAATTACGTCATGCACCGCAGCCATACATGGTCTTGGAATGTCAGGGAATAAATCTTTACACTTGTTAATTAAACTCTTCAGTTGTTTTCGTTGATTTGCCTGCAAATGCTGAGTCTTTCCATCAAGCTTTTTCAAAACATCAGAATTTCTGAGTCTTGTGGAGACTACATGGAGCTCTGGTATCCCAGTACCAGACACCACAATCTCCTCCGTTGTCATAAAGGTACTCACTGGTGCAGGGTCGGGTCATGATAACGTTTGATCATATTTGCGTGGACGAGCTGGGTAGCCTTTCACCGGTCAGGAGTCCTAATAACAGAATTTAAAGAATCGATTTTCCTAATTATTTCATATGGTCCACTAAATCTCGCTTGGTAAGAAGAGTGAACAGCATCAGGACCCTTTCTCCAGCACGATATCTCTGCTCCCTCGCTCTTCTGTCATACCACTGTTTCATGTTTAACAGAGAGTGCTGTAAATTGTGCTTTGCAAGGTCACAAGCCTTGTTAAGTCTGTCTCTTAATTCCGAAACATAACGAAGAACGCTCCTACTCACATTCTGATCTGACCATTGCTCTCTGAGTAGGGTCAAAGGTGACACAATGCGCTTAGCTCTCAATTATTTAACTATCCCCTGGAATGTTTTCGAAGTAAAGTTACTTCAGATTGGATTTCTTTAGGTAGACATACCAGTGTGAAAAATTTGATGTGTTTTTACCACAGTCTTGGCCTTGACGTTCCAGAGAGGCACCGCTTCATGGAACCGAGATATTGCACACATGATGGTTAACAAATCCTCATAACCAGCTGCAGTCCTTGGCAATGGGACAACACAATCCACTATGACCCTAGAAAAAGATTCACCAAAAGCAGGTATTGGTCTAAGTGGTGACGGTGGGATCACCTGATTAGGTTTTCCCGCAACCTGTCAGGTATGGCAAGTCCTGCAAAAATTCACCACATCCTTCCTTAAATTAGGCCAGTAGAATTCCTGCATTACCCTGTTTACTGTCTTCCTCACTCCGGTGTCCATCTAAAGGCATACTATGAGCCATGTTTAAAATCTCAGCCCTGTAAATTTTCGGGACCACAACTTGATGTTCAATGATCCAATCCACACTTGCAGGCACAGTAGGTGATCTCCACTTCCTCATTAACACCCCATCCTTCAGATAATATCCTACTGACTCTCTCTGAACCTCCTCTCCTGTGAGAGCTGTCTCCCTCAACGCAGCAATTTCAGAGTCTCGACTTGGTTCCGCTATAAATTCATACCTGGACAAGGGCAAACCTTTCTCACCCTCCTTACTACCCAGATCCTGATGCAACATGGAAGGCAGAAAAGTCTCCGACAAATTCTCATAAATTAAAGCACTGTCTTTGCGAACTGCGTCAGCAGCTTCTGTAGACATGCTTCGGGTCACTGCGCATGTGCGGTTCACATCAGTATCTGTGCGTGTGTCGTCAGACACAAGCTCGCTTGTTAGCTGTACTGCTGAATAATCTTCACCCTGGATAGGTGCCAGCCTAATATTTACCAAACTCACTACCATCACTAAGCTTGCGAAGACCACATTTACATTAGAAAAATTCAAAACAGCCCATACATTCTGACTTTCGACTTTTAGCTTGTCTCGTGTCTACAGTAACCCAGTCAGGTGGTCTCTCAAAACCAAAACAATCCTTTCTCTTCTCATTGCAATCGAGAAAACAACTCCACAACCTTGAAGGTGTTTACTTCCTACTGCGAAAACAAAATTCAACAGAATTTCACAGACTTTTACAGTCCTTTGACCAGCAAGCAGCATTAAAGGTCGCGAAGCCAGTCCAAACTTCCCAAATTCTTTATTCAAAAATTCAGAAACAGCTTCTTTCTACATATTTCTATTAAGATTCACATCACCAACTTTCATCTCATCACCAACTTTTAGAACACCGTCTAACACAAATAACTGAAAATCCTCAATTTCCACTGGCACCAAGTTTAACCCTTTATTTACCGAACCAAGTCCATCTGGCTCAAAAATACTGCATTCCTTTTTAACCGAGTCAGACACCTCAGACCTTAACTGAGTTTTAACACAAGGTTCAACACCCTGGAAATTCACAGGTGCATCAACAAACTGAATACAGCAATCGGGACAGCTGCCTCTTCTAAGCTTTCAATACCAGTCGCAGTTTCAAATTCCAGGTTCCCCCGACCCTCCCAGCTACTCTCTGGGAAACTCCCATCCGGAGTAAACCAAGGTAGTGGCATCCTTTCCATCTCGGTATGCCCTTACATCATCGGGAACACACCTCTTAAAGTCTTCAGTCACAACCAGCTCTTTCAAGCTGCCCAAACCCTCAGTTACCCCTTCGAGCTATACCAGCCCTTGAGGTACACCTGTTTCTCATGGGCAAACTCCATATAAGTTTGGCTCCCGGACTTCGTTAAATCTCTGAAATTTGTTTATATGCCTCCGGAACCAACTCATGGACATTAAGCACTCCGTGTTTCACTGTATCATAATTCTTTGACTGTTCAAGTGTTAGGGCAGAATACGCCTGCTGAGCCTTTCCCTTCAACACACTTTGTAACATGACAGCCCTCTGATCCCTCGGCCATTTCCGACTCTGGCATGAATGGGCTATATATATGTGTGTGTGTGTGTGTGTGTGTGTGTGTGTGTGTGTGTGTGTGTGTGTGTGTGTGTGTGTGTGTGTGTGTGTGTCTGTGTGTGTGTCTGTGTGTGTGTGTGTATGTGTGTGTGAATAAGGTTCCCAAGCTTCCCCAGCTCAGGTGACTGGGTGATACAGTCTCACGGTGGGATGGTAAGTAATCAGTTTAGTTCTGGAATCTGGTTTGAGTAGAGTTGGAGAGAGAGAGTTGGAGTGTTGGTTTGTCTTCCAATGGCGATGCCGATCCTCCACGTCGTCCTCCTGTTCCCGAAACTTATTTAAAAATCACCTACTCGTGACCACAGGAAGCAGAATGCCAATCTTCCACGGTAACGCTCTCAACCCAGGCCAGGGTTGAACACATCGATAGCGTTCCACCGGTCACCCCTTTATCCACACTGTGAGCAAAAACTGATAACTGTCTCTGTGTTTCTTTCTTTCTATCTATCTATCTATCTTTCTTTCTTTCTTTCTTTCTTTCTTTCTTTCTTTCTTTCTTTCTTTCTTTCTTTCTATCTATCTATCTATCTATCTATCTATCTATCTATCTATCTATCTATCTATCTATCTATCTCTCTCTCTATCTATCTATCTATCTATTCGTCTGTCTGGCTCCCTGTCCTCTGCTGTCTGTTTTTGTCTGTTTGTCCCTCTAACTATATGCTGCTGTGTCAATATTGCGAATTTGATGGAGAGGAATTCAGAAGCAGATTATCAATGAGAAACACTTGTGCAGTTTGGAAATGATCATTTTCTCAGTCTTACTGGAGCGATTTACCAAGGCAGACTGAATGTCATGATCCATTAGCCAGCGGGTCGGTAACTAGCAATCTCTCACTTGGTGCCCCAGATGTAACGGCATTGATGATATATTATTGGAGGGACCTACAGTACAAAGGGTAAGTCAAGGTTCACATGATCTGGATGAGAAATTGAACCACTGCGAGCAGAAAATCAACTATAATGAGAATTCAAGTTTTCAGCATCTGGACATACAGAGTAACAGCGTACAAAGAAAGATTCAAGAGCGGATGAAGATTAACTTCAAGTACCGATCAGTTCCCAACCAGGAAGAGCTCCAGTGTCATTTTTCCAAAATAACAAAGGCTGCCTGTCATGGTCCCTTCCAGCACCTGGTTCAGGAATTGGGCCTTAATCACCTCGTTTAGTTACCAATCATTTCCAGGTTCGACTAACTACAAACACCTGCTTTCCATCAGCAAATGCAGTTTAAAAACCCTGTGATCACAACTAGGAGCTGCCAGTTCGTTGGTCGACCCGTGTACGAGTAACCTCACCCCATGGCTCTTAGGACTATCAGTTCTAAGTCTAGCATCGTTTCTGAATTCTGTACTGAAACCAAGACTCCGGGTCAAGTTCCTTGGCACCCATTCCACGCTCGCTACGACGGTAACGCCTCCCGACTCGGCCACCGCGCCAGTTTTCAGCACCTGGGTTCGTTCCACCGCCCAGTCCTTGCGACACTGCCATCCAAGTCTCGTCTCTGCTTTCCGCCGGAGAATGGTGAGATGCCGCTGTTCCTTTAATACTCAGACTGTAATTGTCGCCTGCCACCATTGCTCATGAAAAGTTCGCCTACTGAGTACCGAGTGCTCACTTGTTCTCCACCATCCGTAGCTCTCTGCTTACATCCGCATGATCATAAGGCTCCCCATCTCCCCATCTTCCCTTCCGGTATCGTAGTAACACCTCCCCCCCCCCCACCATACCAGACAATGCTGTAGCCTGTCAGAATGCTCTCCAGCAGTTTTTTGAGTTCATTCATTAATCTCCTAATGAAGTACTGGATAGCCGCTGTCTTGCCTTCCTCATAACTGCATCGATATGTCGGGACCAGGTTAAGTCCTCAGAGATCTTAACACCAAGGAACCTGAAAAACTGCTCCCTCTCTCCACTTCGGATCCCTCTGTGAGGATTGGTATCTCTCTCCTTCCTGAAGTACACAATGAGCTCTTTCGTCTTACTGACATTCATTGCAAGGTTGTCGCTGCGACACCACTCAACTAGTTGACATATCTCGCCCCCGTTCGCTGTCTCGACTCCATCTGAGATTCGACCAACAATGTTTGCATTATCAGCAAATTTATAGGTGGTATTTGATGTGCACATTTGCTGACTCAATATGCACATGGATGTAAGGAAGGTTGAGGGATATGGACAGGGTCGGAAGGAGGGATTAGAGTTTGAGTGCCTTTGATCTGCTTTTTAGCTAGTATGGCAATACATTGTGTGCCGAATGGCCTTTTCACGTGCTGTATGTTTTTAGGCTCTATATCTGTAATTTTTTCCTAAATTTTCTTTCCTTATGTGCCTTTGCAGCACTGGGCTCTGGTGGCGCAATCGGTTAGCGCGCGGTACTTATACGTCAGTACGCGGCGGAGAAATGCCGAAGCTGTGAGTTCGAATCTCACCTAGAGCACTCGTGATTTTTAATGCTTGCAGTGCCCGAGTGACTAAGCGTCTCTGAAGCTGAGCATTCCACTAAAATGTTACATTTGATTATGTGCTTCTGAGATTGTTATTTGTATTTAACTGCGAATCGATGCACCTTTGAGTGTGATCTGAGCAAGAGAGTGTAAGTTTACAAACGTTGCAAGAGATCCTCCCTCATTCACTAAAAGGCATGTGCTCGCAGGGCTACAAACAATCTCCCTGTTTGGTTCTTTAGTTCAACACGCGCAGCCTCACTTCCCGTTGTTGAAAGTGTCTGAGCAGATGGTTCCTTTGCTGAATTAAGGCAGAATTGTCCCCCACATTCCTGTCTTCTTAGTTCAATTAACCAAATGCTGAAGCAAAGATCTCTACCTTTCCTAAAACTATGCGTCAGAAACCCTCTAATTACACCTCATCTTGGTTCGTTGTGTTGTCAATTAAACTCAATATTTACTTGCACCGGCGAATTGTTTCAGGCACCTGCGAAAAAAAAAAGAGATATTAATCGTAGCCTCAATACATATTCACATACATTTACAGGCCATTGGCCGGCAAGCAGGGGCAAAGGTCGCGAAACCAGTCCAAACTTCCCAAGTTCTGTATTCAAAAATCCAGAAACAGCACATTTCTCCATATTTCCAATAAAATTCACATCACCAACTTTTAGAACACCGTCCAACACAAATAACTGGGATTCCTCAATTTACACTGGCTCCTAGGTTAAACTTTTATTCACTGAACCAAGTCCATCTGGCTCAAAGATACTGCATTCCTTTTTAATCAAGTAAGACACCTCAGACTTTAACCGAATTTCAACACAAGGTTCAACACCCTGGAAATTCACAGGTATTTCACAGGCAATCGGGACGGCAGCCTCTTCTCGGCTTTCAATACTACTCGCAGATTCAAATTCCAGTTTTCCCTGATCCTCCCAGTTACTCTCTGGGAAACTCTCAGCCAAAAGTAAATTCAACCTTGTGGGTTAAAACAACCCCGTCTGCTAACCTAGCAGACTCCCGCAAGTTAGCGGCATCCTTTTCATCTCGGTATGCCCTTTCATCATCGGAACGCACTTCTTAAAGTCTTCAATCACAACCAGCTCTCTCAAGCAATCCAAACACTCAGTTACCGCTTCCGAGGTATACCAGCGACTGAAGTACAGCTGTTTCTCATGGGCAAACTCCACATAAGTTTGGTTCCCGGAGTTTCTTAAATCTCTGAACTTTGGTCTATACGCCTCCAGAACCAACTCTTGGACTTGAAGCACTGTATCTTTCATTGTATCATAATTCTTTGACTGTTCAAGGGTCAGGGCAGAATACGACTGCTGAGCCTTCCCCTTCAACACACTTTGTAACATGACAGCCCACTGATCCCTCGGCCATTTCCGACTCCGGGCCACCTTTTCGAAATGTAGGAAATACCGGTCGACCTGAGCTTCATCAAATGGTGGTACTAACTTAGCTTCTTTGCTGACATTAAACGGTACCACCAGCTCCTTACCCTGTCCTGACGCTTGATCCTGCCGCTCCCACATCACCCTCTCGAACTGTCTCTGTTTTTCTGCCTCTTCAGCCTCGAGCTGTTTTAGTTTCATCTCACACATACTTCTGTTTTGCTAACTGAGGGTGAACCTCAGTCTTAGTGAGTACTTTACCTTCAGCAAACATTTCCCACACCTCGTCTTCAAATGTCCCCTTGGCTAGAAAATGCTGTGCTATATCTCTATATCTCAGACTCAGCAGTATCTGAGTCTTCCTCATGCGAGTGGTCTCATTAATCTTTAACTTACGAACAATTTTCAACAGTAAATCCCTCTTAGCATCATCCAACAGCTCAGGTGATTGGGTGATACAGTCTCACGGTGGGATGGTAAGTAATCAGTTCAGTTCCTGAATTTGGTTTGAGCAGAGTTGGAGAGAGAGAGTTAGAGTGTTGGTTTGTCTTCCAATGCCGGTGCGGATCCTCCACGTCGTCCTCCTTCCTTCCGAAACTTATTTAAAAGTTACCAACTTGTGGCCACAGAAAAGGGGATGCCGTTTTCTGCGGCGGAATTATCAACCCCAGACCAGGGTTAAACACACCGATATCTCCCCACCGGCCACCCCTTTGTCCACACTGCGAGCAAAAACCCCACCATCGTCGTGTGCGCAAAAAGCTCACCAGTGTTCTCCTTGCCTCAGGAGTCGTGTGTCTCCTGTGGTGTGTCCTGTGTGTCTCAGGAGTGTGTCTGATTAAAAAGTCAACGACCTTGTATATATCTCCAAGTGGTGAACACGAACTGTCCATCACATAGTTCCGCCTTTCAGATTCCAAGACAACTCACAGACTTTCTGTCTCTCTGCTGCAAAATGAGCACACGCTATTCGCTCCCTCTCACTCTCTCGTTTAAAGGAACAGTCCACTTTAGAATAATCCTTCAGATCTCATCATAATCTAAACATAGCTACAAGATCTGTGATATATTCGCATATTCTTAAGAAAGTTTTATTGTTAGAATCTCAGCTGACAGGGAAAATTGCAACATTTTGCAAAATATCGTGGACGTACATGTACGTGTAAGTCACGTGAACCTATTCCTGCTCCCATTTTACCGCAGATCGGCCTTGTTTCCGAGGCTCCGCCCCCAGCTCTGATGACATAAATTACAGTCCTGACTTCCCTTCAGTTCTGTGTTGAAGTGGGTCGGCGGCGGCGGCGGATCGTCTGTAGGATCCGGATTAGGAGACGACCATCACCCCCAGTGTCGGGAATCCGGGGGAGGGTTCACTGTCCGGGCGTGAAAACAAGTTCTCATCGGTGAGTACTGAGACCGGTCCCGAGTGTGGACGTCTGATGTAAGGTAATGCACCCAGTTAACTTCCCCGATCCGGCGGCCTCTCTGCGCTTGCTGGACATAACCTGCCGGGGTCGGTCTGTGATGTGGGACCTTCACAACATACCGACTGAGATGAGCCCCCGCTCAGCCCCTCTTGCCCTGGTCCTGGGAGCGTGATGAGGTGGTGATGCCGAGACTCCACTCATCCACTGAGGTTTATCCCGGGAACTTTACCTTCCTCACCCGGCCCCGCATCGGTCAAACCTTCACCTGGATCGATAGCCGGTGTCTACAACTGTTTTACATCATTCCAGGGCGCGGGAAGCGGCCCTTCCACCTGTTGTGTTCTTGCAGACAGAGAAGTTAAACCGAGTAACCGCACCTTCGGGACACTGCTCCGTCTGTCTGAGTAGATCCATCTTTCACCCGTTCAGACAAGGCAGTGAGATCCAGATCTCTCACGGCCTCTCATTCTGGGTCGCCATCGTTGTGTTTATTTTTGTTAGATCCATGCCACTGTTCCGACTTGCCGAAGCGCAGCCAATGATCTGGGTTTGTCATTTTAGGTTCTTTTTCTATCGTATTATTCAGTGCCCATGTATTGCTGAATGACCACCAGTGACTGTCCTTGATCCCTCACACACATGGTTCCATCTCCTCATTCACTCACATCTTGTGCAACCTCTCTCCCGCCCGTGTGTACCCACCTCAATGACGTACAGTATATCAGTAAAGTTTTCTCTAACGTTTGTATTCATTGTGAAGTGTCATCTTGCACCTTTTATCTCATTGGGTTTGCCAGGAATCGTTTTTTTCTGTTAGTTAGAACTACCAGAGGTTTAATGTAATGCAACACCTGGTCAGGTAAGAGTTACAAGCTACGAGCCCAGGGTGTGGCAGGAAGAACTCAGGAGAAGGAGAGACTTTCAGCTAATATTGTAATCCTACAGTGTAGTGGCCATTGATACACAAATGAGTGAGATGTTACAGGTGAGATGCAGGATTGATGAGCCAAGATCATCATTCATGGTGAATGCGGGATACCAATGAAATTAAGTATCCGCGGATACAATCGAGTGCATTTTTATTTAAAAAAAAAACTGTACTGCATACAAACATGTCTTCCCTGTTTTATGCAACACCACAAGTCAAGATCACTATAGATTCCTCATAGAAAAACTCACGGGGGCTGGTATCTGTCTGGTAAAAGTTCTTTGGATTTCCCACCTACCCACTCACATCTGACAGAAAGGAAACAACACTGCAGACGGTGATCCACAACAGGTCTCACCAACCGACCATATAATGAAACCATCAACTCCTTACACCGCCTACCCCACGACCACACCCCGCCCCGGCTGTAATCTCCAATGTTGGTGGTTCAATGCTTTTGACCACCAACTGAAATGCAGTCTAGGATGGACAGATAGTGTCTATCCCGCCAGTGAAGGAATAAACAAAACGAATCTTCAGTTACCTCAGCCAGGGATCGGTAAAGCCCCGAGTGTGGACGGATCGTTTTCCTGCTGTTGCAAGCAGTAGCCCGGGGACAGTTCCGAGATGCGGGAAGCTCGCACCTCCCGAGCCTTTGCTGATGATTCGGAGCTGGGTTGAAAGTACGGCGATTCCAATAACACTGTCAACTGCCTCGGTTTCCCGCGGGAATTGCACAGGAAGTCGATGCATTCAATTAGACGAAAGGAATTATTAATTCACTTAAAAGCGAATTGCTACATTTCTAATGTCGATCAACATTATCAATCACATTCGTGTTCATAAATATGGCTGACTGCCTTTGTGATGCTTATATTTCAGTATATACGGCTTCTTACCTTGTTAATGTTCAGTCAGCTCCTGCTGATAATCATTAACTAAACCCACAGCTTTATCAGCGGGTCTCTGCCTGTCCTATTTCTTGGTACAAGGTTCGTTCTGTCTCCAAACAAACATCACCATGGAGAAGAAATGTGATCTCAGTGATTTTGAGAGTGGAATGTTTATTGGTGCCAGAAGGTTCAGTTCGAATATCGCAGGAACTGCTGAACTCTTGGGATTGTCAAATTCAACAGTCTCAGTTTGCAGAGAATGGTGCTGGGAAAAAAAATCAGGTAGCGGCATTTCTGAGAGAGAAAATCGTCTTGGTGATGAGAGATTAGTGGAGAAAGGCGGGACTGACTCAATCTGCCAGGAAGACGACAGTAACTCAAATAATCACGAACTACTGCACTGTGCAGAGAGGCATCGCTGGACGCGTAACTTGTCGAACATTGAACAGAATGGGCAACGGCAGTAGAAGACCACGGGTATACAATTAATGGCGGTATTAATAGGTACCGGAGGAGCACAATACAGTGCACATCGACATTGTTATCAACAGTGAGATTTAACTCAAAGTTTAATTTTAAATATCACTGACAGATACTTGTGGATAGGAAGCGGATTAAGTCCAGGGTGACTCCGAGGCTGACTCACAGAACTAGTTGATTAGCGGTGGGTACTCCAAGCCAGGGCGAACAGGAACTAAGACCCGGCGAACGGCTCCAGCAGGACAAACATGACGCACGGGTCTGCACAGGGAAAACAGGGCGACCAGCGCAACACAGGCCGAAGAGGTCAAAACGGGATAAACGGGATGGACAGCGCGAGCAACGCAAACCGGACGGAACCGCGGGACCAGCACCTACCAGGGAAGCAGAACAAATCAGATTCAGATCAGGACGACCCCCAACTAGACTCATTCTCAGAGCCCCATATATCCAACTACCAGCCGATGGGCATCAGGTGCGCCTCCTTGAGTCCAAACAAGCCACAATGATCCGCAGGTGTGACTAATTGGCTCAAGGGTGAAAGGAAGGACGGCTACAACACCCGGAGTCCGGAGACCGCGATCCAGATGAAGACCTGTTATGAGGACTCCGGATCGCACCACAACATGAAACGCTAGAAAAACTGCCGTCACAAGTGGGCGTTTTGAACTCATCGTAACGTTGCCCTCCTAGTACAGTCTCTGTGTTTACTCTGTGCTGAGTTCCTGATTCTGTTACCAGCGAATCCGAGCACCGGAATTCCGTGGGACCAAACAGTAAGTGAACACAATCAGAGTAATGTTCAGTTGACAACACGCACAGAAGTCTGCACGTCACACACATCAGCACGTAACCCCGGACCCTGCTCCACAGCGCAGGAACTAAAAGACACAAAAACCCATTCGAGCCAATGGTTGTGATGTGCTGTTCGATTCAGGCTTCATTTCGAAACTCAGTAGACAGTGACAAAGATTACATACTGTATCTCACGACAAATCGATCTGCTCCAGGGAGCAACTGCGACTCGCATCCTGGTTCAGATCAGGTGGTGTCATCGCATTAAATTATTCTTTACTTTGGGACCAATTTACTGTCAGACTATAAACTTCAGTGACAGCTGAGGGCAGAAATCGCTGTGGGCTTATAGAAAAGGCACAGTCAGGATGGGACTTCTGAACTCTGGTGAAAAGTTATGATTTTGGAATGATCTTTTCTTTTGAACATCGGACATTCCCTTTCGCCAGATTTAACTGTGCCCGGCTACCTGGAGCAGCGTCGATCTCAGAGTCAAAATCTTTATAAAGCAATCTTAAATATTTGTCCACAATGGGGACATTACAATGATGGGCACCAACTGTGTGGAGATTACAAACTGGAGATAAACACGTCCAAAAGAGTACAACATATTTCACCATCGGATTAGTGTTCACTTACTGGAAATAAATAACCCTATCAATCAGATGACTTTCATGACTACTGGGTCTATTTACGTTATTCCCGTCGGTGTGTTACCCCGCTACCACCGTTACTTAACAAATCCCTAAGCTGATTAAAGAAGAAGTACTGGCGCTATTAAGGAATATAGAAGTGGATAAGTCTCTGGAACCTGACAGGATATTTGCTAGGACCTTGAGGGAGATTAGTGCAGAAATAGCAGGGGCTCTGACAGAAATATTTCAAATGTCATTAGAAACGGGGATGGTGCCGGGGGATTTGCGTATTGCGCATGTTGTTCCATTGTTGAAAAAGGGTTCTAAGAGTAAACCTAGAAATTATAGGCCAGTAATTTTGACGTCAGTGGTGGGTCAATTAATGGAAAGTATTCTTAGATATGGTATATATAATTATCTAGATAGACAGGGTCTGATTAGGAGCAGTCAACATGGATTTGTGCGTAGAAGGTCATGTTTGACAATCATTGAATTTTTTGAAGAGGATAAAGAAAACGTTGACGAGGGTAAGTTGTGTATGTTTGCTATATGTACTTCCGTAAGGCCTTTGACAAGATTCCACACGTAATGTTAGTTAGGAAGGTTCAATCGTTAGGTATTAATATTGAAGTAGTAAAATGGATTCAACAGGGGCTGTATGGGAGATGCCAGAGAGTAGTGGTGGATAACTGTTTGTCAGGTTGGAGTCCGGTGACTAGTGGTGTGCCTCAGGGATCTGTACTGGGTCTAATGTTGTTTGTCATATACATTAATGATCTGGATGATAGGAAAGTAAATTTTATTAGTAAGTATGCAGATGACAGTACGATAGGTGCCGTTATGGATAATGAAGTAGGTTTTCAAAGTTTACAGATAGATTTAGGCCAGTTAGCAGAGTGGGCTGAACGATGGTAGATGGAGTTTAATGCTGATAAGTGTGAGGTGCTGCACTTTGGTAGGACTATTCAACATAGAACATACTTAATAAATGGTAGGGTATTGAGGAATGCAGTAGAACAGAGTGATCTAGGAATAATGGTGCATAGTACCCTGGAGGTGGAATCTCGTGGTTAGGGTGGTGAAGAAAGCTTTTGATATGCTAGGCTTTATATGTCAGAACATTGAGTATAGGAGTTGAGATGTAATGTTAAAATTGTGCAAGACATTCGTGAGGCCAAATTTGGCGTATTGTGTGCAGTTCTGGTCACCGAATTATAGGAAAGATGTCAGCAAAATAGAGAGAGTACAGAGGAGATTTACTAGAATGTTACCTGGGTTTCAGCATCTAAGTTACAGAGAAAGGTTGAACAAGTTAGGTCTTTATTCTTTGGAGCGTTGAAAGTTGAGGGGAGATTTGATAGAGGTATTTAAAATTATGAGGGGGATAGATAGATTTGACGTGGATAAGCTTTTTCCATTGAGAATAGGGGAGATTCAAACAAGAGGACATGAGTTGAGAGACAGGGAGTAAAAGTTTAGGGGTAACACGAGGGGGAACTTCTTTACTTAGAGAGTGGTAGCTGTGTAGAACAAGGTTCCAGTAGAAGTGGTAGAGGCAGGTTCGATATTGCCATTTAAAAAAACGGATAGGTTTTAAAACGGCAGGAAAGGAATGGGGGGTTATGAGCTGAGTGCAGATCGGTGGGATTAGGTGAGGGTAAGCATTCGACACGGACTAGAAGGGTTAAGATGGCCTGTTTCCGTGCTGTAATTGTCATATGGTTATATGTGAGATGATAGACATTCAAATGTACATTGAAAGGCAAGCCGCTGACAAGTCAGTTCACTGTAAGGCAGGATGTTGAAAAAAAGCGTTTAGCATGTCAGCCTTCAACAGTTATGGTGTAGAGTGTGGGGGCGGGGCATAATTTGCAGTTACATGTTGCTGAGACCACTTTTGTAATATTATCTAGAATTTTGGTTACCCTGTTATAGGAAAGACGCCGCCAAATTGGAGAGGGTGCAGAAGAGATTTAGGAGGATGTTTTTTGGACGAGAGGACCGGGGTTACAGTGAGGCTGGCCATGCTGGACCTTTTTTCATTGGAGAATGAGAGGTGACCTCAGATGTTTAAAATCATAGGGGGTATTGATAAGGTGGATTGTCATTATTGGAGAGTTGGAGAGTCCAAAATGAGAGGTCACAGATAGAAGGGAGGAGGGAAAAAATTGGAAAGTGACCTTGCAGATAACTTCAGTATACAGAGGATAGTGAGTACCCGGAAGAAGCTACCAGAGGGAGTGGTTGAATTGGGTTCATCTGCCACGATTAACAGGCATTTGGACGGGTACATGGAAGGGAGATGCTTGGAGAGATATGGCCAAACAAGACAACTAGGACTAGCAGGGAGGATGCTGTGGTTGGTATGGACCAGTTGAGCCGATGGGCCTGTTTAGATTGCATTATTCTGGGATTGCATAATTTTTAAATGACACAAGTTGCATCCCAGTGCAAATAGTTTTACTTGTACACAGCGTACTGCTATCAGTCACTGGTGTCGTTTCAGGGCTCCTGGCATCCAAGCTTTTACTCATACACATTGTGGATCATCCTAACTATCTGCCCAGTTCTGCTATCAGTTATCTGTGCTTTCTCTGGGCTCCTGGAATCCAAGGTTCACTGCTCTTCATGAAGCGTAAATTCCTGCCATAGATGATGCTGGTGCCGTTTTCCTTCAATAGATATAGGCCTAAGATGGCTTCGCTGTCTTGTCACAATTGCTTACTACTGAATGTCTGGGTGGATTTAGCCTTGCCTTTGGGACTAGTAATGCCTTAGTTGCAGCCTTCCATAAAGTGGCTTGACCAATGGATGGCAGCGTGGTTGGTGGGCCACTGCTAATTTAACTTTGAATACAATTCTCTGGTTAAAATAGAAGCAGGAAACCAAGGTCCTTGAGTATACTTCCTTTTGTTTCTCCTATTGTAGGCATACATAGACCAGGTTGAAATGCCCTGAAAATCTCATGCTTTCAGTAGCTATGCTAACACGTTACCTTACCTGCACTGCCATATATTCAGTTACTAATCAATGGTCAATAATACATCATCTTCCATAGTATCAGTAACCTGTGAACTCAACCTGAATGATGAGTGAGCTGGGACCTTACTCTTTAGAGCAAAGGTGGGGGGGGATGTGTTGTGAGTGGTGATTTGATAGAGGTGTATAAGCTGCTAAGAGGCATAGAGAGAATGGAGAGCCAACAACATTTTCCTTGGTCAGAAATGACTAATATGATGGGGCATGGTGTTAAGATGATTAGAGAAAAGTTTATGGGATTGTCAGAAGTAGTATTTTTTTAAGAAAATAGTGGGTGTATGGAATGCACTGCCTGGGTGGTGATAAGGGTAGATGCATCAGTGAGATTGAACAGGGTTTCAGATAGACACATGGATCAAAGAAAAAATGGAGAGCTATTTGACAGAGTAGGGATACATTGATCTTGGAGCAGATTAAAGGGTTTGTGCGACATCATGGGCCAAACTGCCTGCATTGTGCTATATTGCTAATGTTAAGGTGATTAGAGAAAAGTAGAGGGGTTTGTCAGAAGTAGTATTTTTTTTTACAAAATGAAAATGGTGGTTGTATGGAATGCACAGCCTGGGAAGTGATAAGGGTAGATGTATCAGTGAGATTTAAGAGGCTTTTAGATAGACAAATGGATGAAAGAAAAATGGACAGCTATTTGAGAAAGTAGGGATCAATTGATCTTGGAGCAGATTAAAAGGACGGTACAACATCAGGGGCCAAAATCCCTGCATTGTGCTATATTGCTCTATGTCTGGCCCAGCTCAGTTTATGCCCCGAGAGGAGTAATGAGAGCTGTGAAGCGAGGTGGAATACAGCCTTTTGAATCATATATCTTTAATGCTCAGAAAGAAACTATGCGATTTTCAGTGTAATGACAGAGATGGTATCCTATAGGTAGATTTGTTTTTCTGCTGGGATGGAATGCTTCAGGTCAACTAAACTTACAGCAGCGTGTAGGGCCCTGTCTATCCCTTACCTCACCACCTTTTTGGGGTTCAATATTACAAAGCATTAGTGAACCTCATTACAGCTTAAACTTCTCATTGTTCTCAAGCATCATGTAAATGTAAAGTTTTCGTTGAATTAATCCATATTTCTTCTCTATTTCAGGTGAAATATGAGAAGACATCGGCGATTCCATGAGAAAGTAGTGCTGGGTGTTCTGATTATTCTGGGATTGTTCTTCATGTTCTGGGATAATGTCCGACGTCGAGAGACTGGTGATGTTGCAGAAACTGTTCATCGCAAAGATCTGCCCAAGGTTGTTACAGCTGATGCAACTAGATCAGTGCTCAAGCCAAAGTGCCACGCGAACACGACATTGCTGCACCTGTCCTCATTTCATCAAGAGAACGAGCACATTAAAAACTTCTTGTTGTATAAACACTGTCGAGAATTTGACATGATTGAAAATGTCCCAGATAAATGTGGTGGTCGAGAAGGATCTCACAATGTCTTCCTGCTCCTGGTGATCAAATCTGACCCTTTCAACCAGGATCGGCGGGAAGTGGTCAGGAAGACCTGGGGCAAAGAACGCGAATTCAATGGGGTCCTAATTAAGAGAGTATTTATCTCTGGTGTCTCTCCTGACCAAAAAGAAAGCAGGAAATTGAATCAGCTGTTAGCCATGGAAAACAGAGAACACAGAGATGTTCTACAATGGGATTTCTTGGATACCTTTTTCAACCTCACCCTCAAACAATACAAGTTGCTGCAGTGGGTCAGTGAATATTGCCCCAGTGCTAAGTTCATCTTCAATGGAGATGATGATGTCTTTGCCAATACCGATAACATGGTTGATTATTTGCTAGGCATGAAGGTTCTCCAACACCTGTTTGTGGGCCATCTCATTTATGGGGTTGGGCCTATTCGCGAGAAGTGGAGCAAGTATTATGTGCCAGAAATAGTGACCACCATCAAGTCGTACCCACCATACGCTGGTGGAGGGGGGATACTTATGTCTGTGCATACAGCTCATATCATTTACCACATAGCCCAAGACCTTGAACTATTCCCCATTGATGACGTATTTTTGGGGATGTGTCTGGCCAAGGCTGGACTAGCCCCACGCTCCCATAGCGGATTCAGGATAGCTGGAATCAGTGTTCCTTCACCCCAAGATGAATCTTTCAATCCTTGCTATTACCGTGAGTTGCTGCTAGTGCACCGTTTTCGGCCTTTCGAACTGCTACTGATGTGGGATGCGGTGCATGATGCCAATCTGAAGTGTGCTCGTGCTCCCCAGAAGTCTGCATCCACGGAAAGGACCACATGAGTCATGAGAATGTAGCAACTGTTGGAATGGAATGCAGTTTGTGCACATGTGTTAATCAGTTGTTTATGCAATGTACGAAGGTTAATTCCTAAATTATATTGGATATATTAACTCATAGTGTCGGCGCCTTTCTACATTCTACAAATGTTTGAAACGCTATCAGGTGTCATCACTCAGCCTAATTATTACTGCACCCATAATGACTTCCAATATTGACAGAAGCATCACAATTTAAGTCAATTGTAAAGTTATTCCAAGTGGGCAGTCCTTGTTGCATTGCGTGCAGATAGGTACAACATGTTCACTTGGGGCATTTGTATAATAAGGCACAAATAAAATTTTTAGTAACAGTTATATCTGTGTATTTTTTTCTTGCCGTTTCTTACATGCCCCTTGCAAAATGTGAAAGAGACAAATGCATTTCTTGGACTGGAACTGTGAGAACAACAAAGAATCCAGATCTGAAATTGTCTCAGGGTTGGAGGAATGGAGAAACTTATGGTCATCACTTCTGTACTCAAATGTCAGCCTGCACTGTGTCTGTGTAACTACATATCAAATAAAAGCACACACGCACGAGATGGCTTGAACTGGAGTATTTACATTGCAGAGAGGGAAAGAGATCAATGAACATGTGGGGACAACAGATCAATATGCATACATAGACGGCAGTCCATATGTAGTGCGAAGGGGAGTGGCATTAGATTTGGCAGGTGTCTTGTCTAAGACAATGTACTCGGCTGCCAGTGTCATGTTGTTGGTATTGACACGGTCATCACTGAGAGTTAAGTCCGGTAGCTTTCACTAGTGGCCAACCTGGACATCGGAAATCTGGAGAGGAGGGGACTTCAATAAGGCTCACTGTCCGAGGGGCAATAGAGCAATCGGTGACCAATCAACTAGTGGCCAATCGTCATTTGGGATTGATTAGTAACAGCAAATTAAAGGAAGGTGGGAAAAACCCAGTGGCTGTCTTCTGAGTAGAAACATAGAAAACCTACAGCACAATATGGGCCTCTCGGCCCACTGAGCTGTGCCGAACATGTCCCTACCTTAGAACTGCCTAGGCTTTACCCACAGCCCTCTTTTTCAAAGCATGTGACCATCCAGGAGTCTCTTAAAGACCGTATCTTTTCCGCCTCCAGCACCGCCGGCGGCAGCTCATTCCACGCACTCACCTCTCTCTGTGTAAAAAAAAACCTACCCCTGAAATCTCCTCTGTATTACTTCCCAGCACCTTAAACTATGCCCTCTCATTCTAGCCATTTCAGCCCTGGGGAAAGTCTCTGACTGTCCACACGATCAAGGCCTCTCATCATCTTGTACACCTCTATCAGGCGACCTCTCATCCTCCATCGCTCCAAGGAGAAAAGGCCGAGTTCACTCAAACTATTCTCATAAGGCATGCTCCCCAATTCAGACAACATCCTTGTAAATCTCCTCTGCACCCTTTCTACGGTTTCCATGTCCTTCCTGTAGTGAGGCAACTATAACTGAGCACAGTACTCCAAGTGGGATCGGACCAGGGTCCTATATAGATGCAACATTGCCACTCAGCTCTTATACTCAATCCCACAATTGGTGAAGGCTAATGCACTATATGCCAACTTAACCACAGAGTCAACCTGTGTAGCAGCTTTGTGTGTTCTGTGGACTCGGAACCAGATCCCTCTGATCCTCCGCACTGCCAAAAGTTTTGCCTTTAATGCCATATTCTGCCATCATAGTGTAGGGACTGCGGTCTGCAGTCAGGTACTCAGGATCACTCAGCATAATGTTGCACGAACATTATTAGCAAAACACTCCGACACAAGACGGGTTTCATTTTGTTACAGACAGAAATGCCAGTTTGGTACTACAAGTAAATTGCATTTCCACATCAGTGGAGAAGTGTGCTGACACCCCTCGCTGTCTGTAAAAGCTGTGACGAGATGCTGAGGTGTATTCAATATGGACTGTGCTTTTAAAAAGAGAGAGAGTTGGTGTACATCGATTCAGAGAGAGAGAGAGAGAGAGAGAGAGCACGGAGCAGCTCGTGAGTCGCCATGGTTACGTAAGGGCGGGGCTATATAATGGGCAGCTGGCGTTCAGCATGTCTGGGATATATTCAAGGTCAGCCTGCTTTTCACACTTTTCACACAGACACACGGAAGACACGGACAGAAATACAGAGGAAATAGACACTGGATGAACGTTCAGTGCCCAGGAAAGGGTGGGTTTTGATCGCAGTGTCGGAAAGGGGTGGCCGGTGGAATGTTATCGGTGCGTTTAACCTTTGATAACTTTACTGCGTGAAGGCGGTACTCTTTTGTGTGATCATAAAACTTTAACAGGACTTCGGAATGCAACTGAACGATCAACGACATCAGCTTACTTGGAAAACAAATCACCTCTCTCTCTCTCTCTCCTCAATTCTACTCTTAATATCGCGAAATGAACTGACGTCATTCCTATACCATCGTAAGACTGTATCATTTACCACCTAAGCTGAAGATGTTTGAGGTTTTATATTTACACGCTTACATATGCATAAACTCTGCTAATCTGTTTGGTTTATCTGGTTTTATATTACGAGATTACGTGGATACTGTTAAGTAGTGTTTTGTTTGTAACAATACCAGACTCCAGGTGTGTTCTATTTATGCTGGTTCTTTTAACCCGTTACGGGGTACGTAACAAAACCGTTCCAACCCCGACATCACACCGCATTTCTGTAAACCCCTTCGACACTTACAGCACTCGGCATCTCAGCAAAACCTCCATCATCCAGCCTGGTGCATTCAGACGACAGCAGACCCGAGAAAGATACCGTCGTGTCAGATTGAATGGCTCATTAAACACTGTTGGCCAGAAGAAACTACAGTCTGATCAAGGACAGGAAAGCAGTCAAACCAGTTTTCTCTGTTTCCCCCCATTTTGTGGACTATGAACTGTTTCTTGCATTGGAATAATTTAATCAGAGGAACTGAATGTGGACACAGGGAGCTTCAGGTAATGATCTGCTAAACCTGAGACCATTCTCAAACAAGTCGCCATTTGTTATGTGAAGGGCGTGGACTCTGAACTGATTCTTGACCCAGGGACAATCTAATCAGAGCAATAAACCAGAGACCATGCTCAGGGGAGTGGCTACTTGTTATATAAAATGCCAGACATATCAAAGAAGCAATCGGTAGTCTCGTCAGACTCTGTCTGGGTTGCCTCATTTAACTGGCTTGGACCAGTCAGGGTGTAAAGATACGAATACACAAGGCTGGGGTGGGCAGAGCCAGGTACAATATGTTGGTTGTAGCTCTGTACAATGATCAGTAACCATGTGACCCAGGTAGGTCAGGTGACCTTGAGCCAATGGTTTGGAAATCCAATGGTTCAATTAATGAGGAACAATATAAGATTCTGGAGCACCAAATATGCCAGGGTGATAATTCTCCAGCGGCCAGAGACCAACCATTGTCGAAAAGTAGTACCACACGGACACGTGGAGATCGGATACATGGGGATCGGAATAAGATGGGAGGCATTGACCGTGTGGATATTCAGAGGCTTTTTCCCAGGGCTGAAATGGTTGCCACAGGAGGACACATGTTGAAGGTGCTAGGGAGTCAGTACAGCGGAGGGATAAGTTTTTTTTTTAACTCAGAGAGTGGTGAGTACGTGAAATAGGCTGCCGGCAACAGTGGTGGAGGCGGATTCGATTGGGTCTTTTTACGAGACTTTTGGATAGGTATATGAAGCTTAGAAAAATAGAGGGCTATAGGTATGCCTAGTCATTCCTAAGGTAGGGACATGTTCGGCACAACGTTGTGAGCCGAAAGCCCTGTATTGTGCTGTAGAATTTCTATGCTTTTTATGTTTCTATGGAAACATAAACGTAGACTCTTTACCGGGTAAAAACTTTTCTCTTAATTGACTGTTCATGGAGTGTCTGGGTTTCCAGTAGTGTGCACACAGGAAGATAGTGTGCAAATCTACGTGATTTTAGTAGAAATAATAAAATATACTTGTTGGTAAATACAGATTTTCTGTATTTCATTGATCATTGTTACAAGGAATGATTCTTGTCACGGTGGCATCCATCATTAACATTGCCCACTAACAGGACGTGCCCTCTACACAGTGTTACCATCGGGAAGGAGATACAGAAGCCTGAAAGCTCAGGCTCAGCGATTCAGGAACAGCGTTTTTCCCCGCTGCCACCTGTATCTCAGTTTTGTTTTCTCTATATTTATTTATCCTGTATTTCATTGTACTGCTGCCGTAAAGTTAACAATTTTGCGACGTATGTCTGTGATATTAAATCTGGTTCTGATTCTTTAAGTGTACCTTTGAAACCTTTGATTCTGAATCAGATACAGGGGAGATGTGTTAGATTGAACTTACATTAGTCGAAAGCCTATCAGAACCTTATGTACTGTGCAGTAATATTCTGTGTTCTGTGCTCGATCGAGAGTACCGTATCTTGCTATAGTTAAGTAAGTCGATTAATTATTTAAAATTATTTAAATTAATTATTAATTAATTACACCTTGCTTTTCCAGACTACTCTCAATGCGTTGGATAATAAAGTGCAGGAGAATAAAAAAAAACAATAGACCATATATATATATATATATATATATATATATATATATATATATATATATATATATTAGTACCGACCGCTGGATGATCTCGATAGCTTTGCTTGGAAGGGACTTGCCAACTATTATGTAATGATGAATTGTCCTCGGTGTTGAGACTATGCTGGTCATGGGGTATGAAGGGAAGTATCTGGACAAACAGGAACATTAACGATAGTCAGTATGGGCCAGTGCATAGTAGGTCATGTCTAACCAATCTCACAGAGCTTTAGGACGTAGTAACCAGGAATGGTGTTGACAGCAAGGCAGTGGATGCGTCTGCAGGGACTTCAGCAAGGAATTTGCAAGATTTACACGGAAGGATGGTCGGGACGGTTCAGTCGCTTGGCTTTCACGATGAAGTAGTAAATTGGATTAGCCATTGGCTATGTTGGGGAAACTAGAGTGTGGTAATGGATGGTTGTCTCTCTGATTGGAGGCTAATGGAGAGAGGAGATCCGCAGGAATCGTTGCTGGGCCCGTTGTTACTTGTAATCTATATCCACGATCTCGATAATAATGTCGTTAATTAGATCAGCAAATTTGCCGATGACACCAACATTACGGATATAGTTGACAGCGAGGAAGACTCCCGGAGCATGAGGCGGGATCTGGACCAATGGAAAAATGGCCTGAAAAATGGCAGATGGGATTTAGATCAGACAAGTGTTAGACGTTGCCCTTTGGGCGGAGCAGCCAGGGTGGGTCTGACACAATGAGAAATAGGGCACTGAGGAGTACGACAGAGCAAACGAATCTGGGAATGCAGGTCCATAATTCAACGAAAGTTGCGGCACTGTTACACAAGGTCGTAAAAGAAACTTTTCGTACATTGGCCGTCATAGACCAAAGTACTGAGTACAGGAGCTGGGACGATATTTTGCTGCTGTTTAAGGCTTTATTGGGGCCTAATTTGGAATAGTGTGTGCAAGAAAGATTAAAATATGATTAAAATAATGCAGAAAAAATTACACGGCTAATGCCGGGACGGACTGAATGTTTTTAATTAAAAGGAAAGATTACACGTGTTAGCAGTTTATTCCCGAGCGGGTAGAAGACTGAGGGGAGATTTGATAGAGGTATACAACATTATGAGGCGTATAGAGAGTGTAAATACAAGCGGGTTTTCTCCACTGATATCGGGCGAGAATACAACTGACGATCATGGGTGAAGTGTGAAATGTGAAATGTTTAAGGGAAACATGAGGGGGAAATTCTTCTGCCTGAGGGTGGTCAGAGTGTAGACAGAGCTGCCAACACAAATGGTAATTGAGATTCCGATGCCAATCTTTAAGAGATGTTTGGAGAGGTACATGGATGAGAGGGATATGGATGGCCACGGTCCGGGTGAGGTCGATGGCAGTAGGCAATTTAAATAATTCCTCACTGACCTGACGGGCTGGAGACCCTGCTGTGCTGTAGTTTCCTATGGCTGTCTGACTGTGTATCTGGGTTAGAGCTTCAGCGTCACACAGCACCGACCGATCTAGAAAGTCGTTGATACTGTTCGATCCCTCTGTCCATGCAACACTGAAGTAATTTGGATGGTTATTCTGTATTCCCCAATTGCCTGCGATGGGTTTGAAGGGAGACAAGCGTGAGCCTGATTATTGCTTTGCCTTCGCTGCGTTTTTAGTTTGTGTAGTTTTGTGTGTTTCATTTATTATTGATTTCAGAGGGAGACACGGATTCCACATCGGCCATGTGGATTCAGGGTTAAATGGATCGGAATATGAGCATTTCTACACCCGATATGATAAAACCACGATTCAGAGGTAAATTGGCATTTGGATAAATTGGTGTGTACTTGAATTATGAATTCGGATTGCCATTTTGGACGGCTGGTTCTTTTAATAAGCAGCAGAAGCTGCTGCTGAGCACTTTGAAATGCTGGTTTTAAATTGTAGGGCTCCATTGGAAAAGATGCTTTGAAGTCATTGTAGCATTTGCCCTGTAATATGTAAATGACAGGTCAGTTTAGAAAACGCGCTGGTGCAGTCAATCACTCAGCGATTTGCTGGCATCTTCAGCCCTAATTCCATTAATTATCCAGGTGCTACGGTGTGATCAGATTAAATCGATTATTTCCTCAGCCCTGTTTCTGAGAGCACTGGTAACTGCAGACTCGCAATAGAGTTGTAAACTGCAGCAGAATTTCGACTCTGCATGAGGAACACGGCTGCGCTCTGTCTTCCAGCCAGAATTCACTCTGTCCACCACATCATCTGCCTTCTGTTAGGAGCCAATACTGAATCAACGTAGCCAGGTTTCCCTCGATCCCATGCCTCCTGACTTTCTGAATGAGTCTACTATGGGGAACTGATCAAACAACTGACCATAATTAATGCACCCACATCGACTGTCCTGGTTCATCCGTTAGTTTTATTTTCACTTTTAAATAATTCAATCTGACTCATTAATGACAACATGCCATGTTGTCTCTCCGCCGCAGTCTTACATCTCTCCAAATACTCATAAGTTCCACCTTCAATAATCCTCTCCAGTAGATTACCCACAACCGATGTAAGACTCCCTGGTCTATAATTCCAAAAATTATCCTTATTATCTTTCGTCAACAAATGAACAACATTTTCCACCCTCCAATCATCTAGTTCTACTTCCGTGGCCAGCGAAGGCACAAATATCCTGTCCAAAAGCGCAGCAATATTTTTTCTCGCCTTCCAAAATTACCTGGACTATATCACTTCCGGTATCGGGGAATCATCTATCGTAATGTTTTCCAAGTTTACAGCGCATCCTCTTTCTCACCGTCGGCAGGTTCTGGCATATCTGCCTTTTTACGCTGTGTTCACATTGATCAATGTATTCAGTGAGGAGCTTCACCGCCTCTTTGGACTCCAGACACAAGTTTTCCTCTTTTACCTCTGATCTGCCCACACTCTCTCCAGTCTCCTCCTGTTCTTCACAGTGCAACTCGTCAAGGATTTCTCAAATCCCCTCTATGTCTTTTAAGTCCATTGTTAAATTCCTTCCTGTCTACATTGTGACTCGCTGTAGCATTACCTGATCCTTTCTTCCTTTTCTGTAAGTATCGTTCTTTCTTCCTCTTGACGTGTTGTTCCAAATTTCTTCTCTCCCAGGGTTACTTTACACTGTCATCCTTTCCCTGCGTCAGTGGGCCAAGCCTATACTGAACCCCGTGTCAGTGCTCCCTAAACAATCCCCACATATCTGTCGCGCAATACCCCGAGTGCATCATTTCCCAATTTACGTTCCTAAGCTCCTGCCAGGCAGCACCACAAATCGCTGACCCCCAATTAAATAGAACCCATGCTCCCTGGTCTTAACTGTGCAAGGTAAATGTCGGGAAGTTCTCCCTGTTGTTCTGAAATGCGGACCCGCAGAAAGATCTGTCACAACCCGTTTCCTTTTCTAATATCAGATCTGGTATGGAAAGTTCGCCAGTCAGCATTTCTTCTTATAGAGACATGAATCCTTCCTGAACACAACTGAGAGTTTATGCCTTTGCTAAACATTTTACCCTGAATAGGTGCCAAAGACTATTAGGGAAGTTGCAGTTGCCCGTGCCAATAACATGGCTCATGTCCAAGTTCCGCTCCCCGATCGGTTCCTTACTGTTCCCGTTGCGTTTTTTTTGTTGATCTTGTGGGCGGCTGTACAGAATACTCCAACTGGTGAGATCGCGCCCATTTCAAAAGGGAGAACAGAAACAGTGTTCGTCTCCCAGTCTATTAAAAAACGAACGCTCAACGTTGTCCTCCCTTTCTGCAGCTGTGATACTATCCCTGGTTTCCCATCGCACTCCCTTTACAATCTGTTACCTGACCCTGTCTATTTTGAAACATGTAAAACCCAGAAATTCATGAAGCCATCTCTGTCCTAGTGACAGTCGAGTGTCTGTGATAGTTTGGAACATAATTCAACCAATTTAACAATCACTCCAGCAGCATTGAACGTGTGTATTGCTACCTACCTGAACTGTATGAGGCAAACCATCTTCCACCAATTTTGCAATTTCCGGATAACCAGGATGAATTCCGGATGAATTTATGACAAATTTCCCAAATCTGTTCATTGTAAAAGGACTTTATTTGAAAGCTCCGCTGAATTACATTAGACACGGGCGTTATCTACACAGATGACCATTTAATGTAAACACATACTTCATTCCATTCCTCAGCTCTTCTCTGAATTTCCTCTGTGTCAGTGTATAGATACAGGTATTGGTGCACATGCTGAGAAATTGAAACATGAACCCAAGTTGTTGGAGGATGTATACCGAGGAACTCAAATATCTGTCCTCGTAAAAATAGTTTTGTGTTTGCCATTTCAGGGAATGGGCTACAGAGGGCATGCACAATAATATGAAATTAGCTGATATAGGAAACAACAAACTCATCGATTTTCTGCGTTTTTCCACCTCAGCATCTTTCTGATTGTCGCTGCTGTGCCGAAGCTTTCTGCGGACTCTATTTGCTACAACGATATGTCTTACGGTTAACCCGTTAAACACCAGGATTAAGCCGATTGGTAGAAATGGTGTTAAAATACCGTCCAGTAATTCGTATCCTCTCCACACGGGTGAAGTAGCGTATTCATGTGTGCCGGTGCACCGCCACGGCGTGTTGTCAATGATGACGTAAGGTTCAATGGAAAAGTAAAAAGGGACACATTTCCCGCAGCTGATGATAACCACCGTTGCTGTTCTCTCGGTGCAGTATCGCTCCCGCAACTTTCGGCAACATATTGCGATGAAGCGATCGAAGGTAAAACTGACCGTGAACCAAACAGAACAGTCCTGCGTCACAGCCGCAAATACAAGTTTCAGAGCGCATACCGGAGTGATGAGCAGGGATCTGGAATAAATGTAGATATTGTTGGTCTGTTCCACTAAAGCAGCAACGATAACCACCATCAGATCCGCTGTTGCCATTCTGACCAGGTAACGGGTGATGCATTTGGAGAGTCCGCATTTTCCAAGAGATAGGATCACAATCGCCGTTAAAGTAACTAGAAGAAATTTGGAAACAAAATAAAAATATGGTCAGCAGCAACTCTCTGTATGCCTCCATGGGGGTGGTCTGTTTGGAACTGGAATGCGGAGGTCCAGTGTGTGCGGTCTCCGTCGCTGCACTCCGGCTGGAGGACAATGACGGATGTGAGTGTCAGTGGATTGGCGACCTTCCCACAGTTTAGAGCGAGGCATCCGAGTTCCACGACTCACGGACCGGTGAATGGAAGATCGTAAACAAACAATTTCCATTATTAGGGGCGAAACAATTGAAGGGTTTGTTTGTAGTTTAGACAAAGTGGAATCAAAAGATACAAAACACAAATTATCATTTACTGACACAGAGCAACAGACCGACGTCTCGAAAATAGACTGGACCATCATTTAAATAAGCTACCACGTTGTTATAAGGTCGAAGTGTCTGCACTGATAGATACTCGGACCTAGAAAGCAGAGTCCAGCATCACTTCAGAAAACCTAGCGAGATGGAATTATGAAACAGTGACAATATCGGCACCAATGTAATTGACAAAAGAAGAAAACACTGCGATTAAAGTATGGAAATGGAAAGAAAACCATGAGATGCCTGAACCCTCCATTCCGGAAACACGTTTCAGCCGACGGTAGCATCTGTGCTCAGTAACAGTGCGGATACCGCAGCAGAGTAAAGACGGCACCATACATAAAGTGACCAACTCCGGCATCTTACCGGGGACACCAACCGCTACAAGTGTGGGATAGAATATGCCCGCTATGTAGTAAATCGCCGGATATCCCATATTCCGTCAGAAGCAGCGTTCAGTAGTACGGAGCGTTTCAGCTGCTCAGATGGACTGGGGATCGGTTTAGCAGACTTTTACTGAGGAGAGAGCAATTCCACTGAGGCAATTAGCGTGGTGATCACGTCAGGGACA
The DNA here is from genome assembly GCF_030144855.1 of Hypanus sabinus. Lineage (NCBI taxonomy): Eukaryota > Metazoa > Chordata > Chondrichthyes > Myliobatiformes > Dasyatidae > Hypanus > Hypanus sabinus. Next base: position 132,404 of record NW_026779472.1, read on the forward strand.
TTAGTGACAACCAACTGCAAAAACACTTACATTAAACTATTTTTACTCACTGTTCCCGTGTCATTAATTTGACTCCTCACGGGACGTTGCAATCTATGTTCTTTAAAATAAAATATGATGTGAATTTTCCATGTTATTTTCCATGATTCCTGGCTTCAGAGATTTAAATAGTTTATTTTTTTAAATATCTGTGTTACTTTTAAAATTGGTAATCATCTTGAAGTCGATTTAAATTGTAACAGTCGACGGAGTGCATTTACTTCTGAAATTGAGGGAAGGAATTTGTTCTGGCTGGTGAAATGGAGAACATTTCTTTATTAAAGGGGAACTTCCGTTCATCTTTACTTTCATTTGTTCCAGTCATTCCGGGGGCTTGATTGATGAAAATCACAGTGACAGCTGACCTGTATTACAAATACACTGCACGTATATTCCTCCAAACACCGTAGAAGATCCACAGTGATATTCCAGAGACCTGTGATCAAAAAGGGAAACTGTCTTCGGGAAATTAGCAAGGGCTGTGGAGAATTTGAAGAACAATGTTTTCCTTCGCACACATGGGCCGTTTTATAGGAACCTGGCCTCTGCCAGTCAATGACCTGACCACCCCATACCCGTAACATGCGATACAGTCTATTTAACTTTAAAGATACTCACACCTGCCACGATTCCACCACCATTTCTCCATTCATTCTCTGTCTGAAAAAAAAAAGTAGCAAGTAGAAATCTGTGAACAATCCGCAGGTTCCCAGGCTGTTCTATTATTTTCCACGAAGTTGTATTTTTTTCTCCTGATTTACTGTCAGGCATTTTGCCTTTCGAGCGTCACTATGTGTATGTGCAGAACAGCGGATGTGTTCAAGCTGTCAATTACACTTCTTCCCGCTCCTGCAGTGTGGTTCTTGCACCGATGAGCGGCCCTCGGTTTATTGGAGAGAGTCTCATCACTCCGTTTCCATCGTGGAAATCATACTAATGTGTGGCTCTTCGTTCACTCCAGAAAGTATGAACACTGTCTTAAAATTTACCCACCGGAAAGTGAATCATCTATAACATTACCGGTTGAACTCCATCTGCAACTTTCCAGCGCTGTTCTGCATCCTGTCACTGTTCTGTTGCAATCTGTGACAACCTTCTATACTGTCCATAATTGCACCAACCTCCACATCATTGAAAATACAATAATCTATCCTTCCACCTCCTCATCCAAATCATTCATAAAAACATAAATGCCGAGAATCTCTGTAGGACACCTGTCAACAACATCCAGGGAGAAAACGCTCCATCCACAACTATTCTCCTGTGGGCGTCAGTTCTGAATCCATCAGCCAACTTTCCCTGGATACCAAACCTTCTGACGTTAAGCATGGTCCTATCAAGGATGGCTTTAACGTCTTGTTAAAATCCATTCATATCAGATCAATTATCCCCCACTTTATTTGCAGAAGACAACGTAGCAAACACGTTCTCCCATCTGTTTCTCTCTTCTGTTGTCTCCGTCTTTAGGCAAGTGCGAAGATGTGACCTGTCCTCATCCTCTGGGTACAAACTGGAAGTGATTGCCCAGCTCATTGAGGGAGCAACTGCTCCTTCATCCACGTAACCTTCGATTGCCTGAAACATAGTTATGAGGAGTATCTCATCTCGGACCAGAGCATCCCATTGACAATATGTTTTCCGGAACTCAGCTACTAGAGGACATTGACTATCTCCAAGGGGTTTGAGTTGGTTAATATGATACCAATCCAACGTATTTGGAGCAGTTTGAACTCGATATACTGCTGGACTGGCTCTGTCAGTGATGTCATATGCCCCGACAATTCGCGAAGCTGTAAAGGGGGTCGGCTGATTTAGAGACATTATAAACTTCTGTCCTATTTCCTTGTTTGCCCTTGTTTGCTTTGCTGCTTCTTCCGTCTCCTATTATGCGCGGCAACATAATGGGCGTCCTCAATAGAGTCAATTAATTGCTATTTGATTTGTCCTTTCCAGTACCACTATACTCTGCTGATGATAAATCTCGCCCAAACAAACATTTCATTTTAGCTAACATTGTCATTAAAGTTATATTCATCCATTCAACAATTGCACTGCATTGTGGTCGATGAGAGATACCAACTGTGTTTTAACCCAAACGGTTTCATTACATTTTGGATCACGTGTGCGGTGCAGAGGCGACCATGATTGATTCAAGAGTGCTTGTCAATTGCCAACGGGTAAAAACTCTCTCCAAACAAAATCTTGGCCGTAACATCAGCGGTTTTCATTATCTATTTGGGTATAGATGAAGAAGCCTCTACACACTTGGTGAAAACATCCACTATTTCGAGGATATATTTTAGTCCACCAGGGGATGGAGATAAAAATCCAACAATATAATCCTGTAAGGTAACACATGCTCCTTCTACGGAGCATATCTTAAAATACTTCTATAGCCAATTCATCTGGTTTATTACTGGGCACAAAACAAGCAATTCTTGCAATAATGGTATACATCCCCTCGCAAATTCGGCTATCAACACAGATTCTTCGGCTTTTCCATTGTTCTATCTGCTCCTTGATGCCCACAAATGTCATGGCAACAATACATCATCTGGCACCACAAATCTACCATTATTAAGCACAATCCCATTCTGTGCCTGTATCTCTCGATACTCCACCTACTCTTCAGAATCCTCTCCCCTTTGTACATTTCCTAACTCCTGATCCTGTTGCTGTGTCATGACTAACTCTATATGTGTACAGTTTCGTGGTTTCTCTGCCATCGCTATCTCTAGATGTGGATTCCATTTCATCATCCAACTTGATTCTAGTTTGGCGAACTCACAAGCCTTCCTGCTCCCTTCCGGAGAAGTCTGTAACTGAGCCTCACCTGTTTCATCCATCAGTGTTTCCTCTTGCCTTCTCAAATATTTACTCCATCAAGGGAGCTGATGGTAAAGGTTTACTGTCTATTGAGATATTACCTCCAGCTTCCCATAACGGTAAATATTCAGTCAAAGCACATGGGTATGCAGTGACGCCCATCTGGTTCGTAGCCCGCAGTAACTCACCCATTCAAGTATTTATCTAAGCTTCTGATGGAGACATTATTGGGAAGAGCAGTAGAAATATCTCAGCGGAATTATTTCGTTTTGTTTTTCAACAGAATCTGGAAATTGTGATAAGTAGTGGCCCAAGTATAAGGAAAAAAATAGGATTAGAGGATTCCAGGATTCCAGAAGCACAGGCAGCGACAGCTCCTAGGAGACCAACCATTGCAGAAGTGGATGATCCCTAGTCAAAAACTTGATTACATCAGGATTAAGAGAAACGACGAGACAGCGTAGACTCATTGCGCGGGTGTTATCTTTCCGATTATTTCACGGTCTTTGGAGGGTACGGGTAACCTATGGGTGCATGCAGGTGTTTACTGTACATTTATAGCACGGCCGCTTTCGACCAACGGCGCTAACATTTCGATGAACTCTCGCAATTTTTTATCTGTGACTCACCTGCTATTACACCTCATTCCGCCATTTCATTCCCTTCCATCAATCGGCCTGTTCTGGCCAAAGACAATTGTCTTTCTATGAGTTCCATAACGGATGTTGTTTCAAGGTGTAATACAGAGTCAAAGACCAGTAGAACTCGCCCAGTGAACAGAGTGCGTTTAAAGAGAATCTCACTGACACACAGCCCCGGGACTGGGTCCAGAGCGTCAGTCTCAAATTCCAACGTAGAAGTGACGGGACGGTAAAGGTAAATTAGACCATGCACCATGGGGCGTTTGCAGCCTCTGTAGAACGTGAACTATTGGCCGCCTTTAGGACTATATGGTACCGGGGCGAGGAGGGGGCATGGGCATCACCGCAGTTCAGCCGGTCTAGTAAAAAGAAATCAGCTCATTTCCGATCGTTGGAAGGTATCCAATTGGTTGATGAAATGCCGTTCCTCTCGTTTATGCTCTGCCTGACGAAGGCAGTGGAGAAGGGCGCAGTCAGAGAAAATATCCGCGGATCAATGGAATTGGAGTTAAATTGCGGTTAACCAGGAAGGTCGGGATCAACCACGTGACCATGCAAAAAAGTATTGCGGAGAACGAGTCGCTTATGTTTCTTTCTCTCTCTTTAACATCATGGAAACGTCATTGTGGACACTGAAAGTGCAGTGGCACAGTTCGACAGATCTGTAAAGAAATCGCTGCGTCAATTCTTTACATCAGAATGAAACGAGGAAAGTCAACAGCTTAGGCTAACTTACGCAAAGCTTACATTTCCACTCAACCCATGCCCTCCTTATTAGATGCGCCTGACATGGAGAAATTGTTTCATTGATGAACACTGCAAGCCGCTCAGAATTATTAAACTTCTGTGTGAAGCAACGATTCACCCTCCACTTCAATTAAAAACTGGCGGGTCCCATCTGATATCTGAAATGTTCCTGGGGAATCCTCTCTCCATCGACTCCACTGTAATCACATCCTTTACATATGGAGATCAGCAACTCGAATCTGACCAGTATTGTGTAACATTGCATCAGGACCTTTCCCGTTAGTGAAGGCAGTTATTTCCAATGTACTGAACCCATATTATCAATCCGCACACCTGCTTTCATGGATGACTGACCTTCAATTACCTTGCCCGTGTCTACATCAGCCCTCTCGAGAACCCCGTCTCTCTTTGCGAATATTCGAGCCCTACCAATCGGTGAAAGGTAATCACCACATACTTCAGTATTCACCCCTGTCTGCCCTTCGCAGACCATTTAACAGACTGATCAATGTCATTTCATAACTGACAGCCCATTGGTATATCACTACGAGGAGTATCCAGGCACAGTGAAAGGCTTCTCCCGGCATTCGGTTCCCACCGTTCAAAGACATCGAGGAAGCATGTCAGGTAAAACAAAAACAAACAATATACAATGGTGTGTTACAAATCCAGTCAACATGCAGTTCAGATTGTCAGACAAGTCAATACGACTGTCTACCTCACTGTCAACAACGATACCAATTCAGTGCATCTGCTAAAAAATTGTCATTGTTGGATCTATTGTAACGAACGCAGACGCTCTGTAAGTTTATTCATTTGTAACGATTGGAATATCCCGTGTACGGGAAATGAATTACTTTGCTTCATACTGGCGTGAACTTCGATAGGAGCTGGTTTACCATGTGATGGACTGCATCACACTCAAAATGCCGGAGGAACTCAGCAAGGCGGGCTGCATCTATTGAGATCGATAAACAGTTGCACTTTCAGGCCCCGACCATGTTTCAGACTGCAAAACGAATGGTGAAAATACCAGAACAAAATTTTGGGGGGAGGAGAAGAAGGCAACCGAGAAAGCTCGACGACTTAGTCTACAGGAGACTCCATGGAAATGAACAAGCAGTTGAAGTTTAGACCATAAGAACAGGATTAGGCCTTTCAGCCCATCGAGTCGGCTCCGCTATTGCATCAGGGGTGATCCCGGATCCCAGTCAACCCCATACATCTGCCTTCTCGCTTTGATGCGCTGACCGATCAAGAAACGATCATCTTCCACCTTAAATATACGCACAGGCGGCCTCCACCACAATCTGTGGTAGACCATTCTACAGGTTCACCACCCCTTGGCTGAAAACAAAGTCATTTTTACTTCCGTTCGGAAATGTCAACCCTCCAATTTGAAGCTGTGCCTTCTAGTTTTGGATACCCCCACAACAAGAGACTTCCTCCCAATATCCAGCGTATCTAGTCATTTCAACAGTCGATACGCTTCCATGAGCTCGCCACGCATTCTTCCAACTGCAAAGCTGCCAAACGCTCCTCATATGTTGACCCCCTTCATTCCCGGAATCAACCTTGTGAACCGAGGCAGATCAGGAGAGGAGAAATAAAAGGGGCGGGCAAGTGGAAGGGGAAATAACGGAATTTAGAGATTTCTATGTTCATGCCTTATGATTGGACCGAATAAAAGGTGTTAGTCTTCCAACCTGAGAGTGGCCTTATCCTAGTAGAAGAGGAGTCTATGGAACGACAAGTCGGGTCAGGAACAGGGCTAGACATTGAAACCTTTAGCTACGAGTCTTTGAATATGTATAAACTGTGACTTTTCGGAATGCGAACCTTCAACAGGGCAGGAAAGGAAGTCGGAAGACATCGCGGAAGAGAGAGGGGAAAACATATGGAAGTTGATAGGTGAAGTCAGGTGGTTGGGGAAGATGGACGAAATAAGTACCTGGGAAGTAATATGGGGAAGGCAAAGAGCTCCGGAAGGATGAATCAGATATGAGAGGAGAGTGGATCATTGGAGAAGGGGAAGGAGGAGAGGTATTGGGGGAAAGTGCAAGGAAAATGAGGAAAAGTGTAAAGGGGTGGGGAAAACACTGGAAAATAGAGATATCCATGCTTATGCCATACGATTTGAAGTTACGAAGCCGGAACGTAAGGGGTTATTCCCCCAGCCTGAGAGTGGCATTATCGTCCACAAGAGGAGCCCAAGGACCGACATTTCGCACCGGGAATGGAGACAGGAATTGAGATGGTTTGACACTCGGGATTCCGCTTCTGTTGATGGAGCTCGACGGAGCCTTCATTAATCTGAATAAGGGTCGCGGCCGGAAACGTCTACTGTTTACCCATTTCAAAAGATGCTGCCTGACCTGTTGAGTTCCTCCAGCATTTTGTGTGTGTTGCAATTCATTTTATTAGTGATTTTCCGGCGTTCATTTTCTTCGTAAGCCTGGACACTGCCTTAATTTAATGCTCTTTACTGTATTACAGGATGATACAAACAGCATATTATTTATATATATTGCTGTGATTTAAAACGGAGACAATTTCCAGAGTAAAACAGAGCATCCCAATGACAGTGCATCATTTGTCTATGATGACAAAGTCTATGCAGCCTAGGAATGGACAAGATCAACAATAACAATCTTGAAACCGATAAGTCAGCCTGAGAAAATTTCATAACATTCACTGACTTCTCCAATTGTCATTTCTTCATCTTTGAGATTTTGCAACCTCGAGTCAAGTGCTCCATTCCTCATCACAATTGGGATTTTACTTGAATGACATCGTGTTTATTTTTACCCCAGCTGTTGGAAGACACCTCAGCCTTGTGTAGTATCGAATATTCCGTGTGCTGGAGCGAGTATAAATGAATGGCCGTGGAGATTAATCAGCTCAGAGCGTCTTCAGCGAGATCGCAGGCGGCTGGAAGACAAGCTGAATCTCACACAATATGCTTGAAACATTTTTCACTGTGAGGAAGATATGGCACATGATCATTGCCGTTATTGGTGATCCCGGTAAGAACGCAGGCGAGCTAACATTTGCAGCTCTCTGTGCGCGGCTTTGGACTCGTTCAGTTACCGACAGCGTTGTGATGCCGGTGTATCAGAGTCATTGTGACAAAACTCTGTATTCGTTCAGAAGTTTTCATGCAGAATAATCAGTGGCCTTGGATGAAAATAAGCGGCCAGTTGAACCAGATGTACACTGGGAGATCGCAGAGATGGATTCAGTTTGCGGATTCATTTCAGTAATTAATGTTTTGATTTATCAAAAGTAAAAAACATTGTCAAAGTAAAGGTCGATAATCCAGTCTTCTCGGCACCTTCACAGGAGACTTGGTGTTGTTCTGTATCAATACCTTATCGTGCTCTCCATTCAAATTTAATGATATTGCGCTATGTTTAAAGCAAGTGTTGTAAATTAGAAGGGTTGCTGTAAGGGAAACCTCGGTGAGATTCAGGGAAGAGTTGTAAACATCACTCCAAGTTTCGCAATTTGAAATAAGGGTATGTGTGCTTTATAGTGTGCCAGGGTTTATTTCCACGCCCCATTGTCCGTGAAGTGAGGAGGGAATTAAGAGCCAACCTAACGGTGTCCGACAGAGGTCACACGGGGTAAGACTTATGCGATATCCAACTCTAGAGCAATAAGCATCGAAGCATTTAGAATAATGCTGCAGCAAATTGGAGAAACCCCAAAAGAGGTCAATGGTTGAGGTACCTGTGTTGTCTCTCCTTTGGAAATTGGATGGTTTAAGCGCTAACGTCCAAAATACCCGTAACATTCACCGGGTCAGGCAAAATCTTTTGAAGTAGAAATTTAAATTTTCTGCTCGGTTTCCTTGACACAGTGTGAAGGACCCGCAGCCAAGCGGAATTGCGAATTTTACGAGAAGTGAGCCGAGTGGGGCCCCGGCACGGAGACGGTAAACTGGAGTTGCGGAGGGGGCGAATTCACGTAGACACGTGAACGTGGGAAATGATTTCGCTCTAAACTTTGTAAGAGGACTGAAGCGGAGGGAGCGGAGTTTCTGGGAATAGGAAGAATCCAGAACAAAGCTGACAGGAATGCGGCCGTCACCATCGCCGAGAAAGTAGCCGAGGTATCCAGGCCTTACACGTCAGTCCAAAACCGGATGTGGGAGATTTATAGCGATTTCTCCAAACCGCCCTCGGCGATAATTGACAATGCCTCCTTCCAAAAGACTGATTTCCTCCCGTACCGAGAACCCCACCCTTTCAGCCAGCTTGCAGACTGGTGAGGTATTGTTCTCTCCAAACCGCACAAAAGACTGATTTCCTCCAGTACCGAGAACCCCACCCTTTCAGCCAGCTTGCAGGCGGGTCAGATATTGATCTCTCCAAACCGCACAAAAGAGTGATTTCCTCCCGTAGCGAGAACCCCACCCTTTTAGCCAGCTTGCAGGCTGGTGAGATATTTGTGACTCAAGCTTTGGACCTTTTAAGCTTCCGGAAACGAGCTGTCTGCAAAGTGTGATTGTATCAATTTCCAGCTTATCTCTGCGCTGAGACCCATGGAGCTGCGAGAAAAAATTAACTCATTTTCTTTGTTGTTCCCCCCAGTGAATTTAGTGGTGATTGCGATGCTGTCCCGGGGAAATTGCGGCCTCCCCACCTGCACCACTCGCTACTTGGTGGCCAGTGCAGCGGCGGATCATCTGACCATCATCTTTGATGTGACATTGTGGTAGATTAGTTATTATTACTTCCCCGGGAATTTTGCTGGGCATCACCTCCGTGTGCAGCGCTATCTCTGCCCTGGCAGTGGCTGCCACAGACTGTTCTGTCTGGTTCAACGTCACTTTTACATTTAATCGGTTTGTCGCCATCTGTTGTCAGAAGCGGAAAGCTAAGTATTGCACCGGGAAAACTGCGGCTGTGGTTCTGACGGCAAGTGGCACTCTGGTCTGTTTATAAATGTGCCCTGTTTCTTCATATATCATCCAGCGAAAGTGGTTGACAATATACCCTGGGAATGTATTCCAAAGCCAGGATACTATAAACATACCGGGTGGGTTTGTTATAGATGGTTAGCTACTGTTCTATCGCCATTACTCCCGTTCGTGTTCATACTGCTGTTCAACGCTCTGACAGTCAGACACATTTTAGTGACTAGTAGCGTCCGTAAGGGGCTGAGGGGTCAGAGCAAGACGGAGAACCGCAGTGACCCGGAGATGGAGAGGAGGAGGAGGTCTGTGATCTTACTTCTCACCATCTCCGGGAGCTTCATCATCCTGTGGTCGGTGGATGTTGCCGAATTCCTGTATTACATCATCGCCGGACTGAATCCAAATAATTACAACGACTCGGAACAAATACTTGATCAGTTCGGATACATGCTATTGATACTAAGTTGCTGCACCAGCACGTTTATTTACGGGATAACTCAGTCCACGTTCAGAGAGCAGTTCATCAGCGCAGAGAAATATCCGCTCACGTCAATTATTCAGCTAATTAATTATCAAAACATCTGGGTTCTTCTCAACTCAGAGCCAGTCGTAGTGATTTCAATCTTGTTAGTACAGACTCTGCGGTCATCCGAGAATGTGGACGCGGGGAAAATAAAACTGGTTTAGCGCCCAAGAGAGAGGCACTCAGCACAGTTACAGACCCTCGTCACCCGCAGCCCCCGACCTGCATCTCCTACCAATAATTACTTTCACACTACCTCTTATTTTTATTTCACCATTTTCCCGTACTTGTCCCCACCGCGCCCCTTTCGACAACGAATACCGCACCCTAATTGGCCATTCGTCCAGTGACCTACAAAGCCGTTTCTTCTCGGAGACAGAAAGGTAACGGACACCTAGCGGAAATACTGCCTTCACGGGGAGATGAGTGGAATTCACACTGAGCGCCCCGGAGATCAGTTCGAGACTGGCCCGTACTCAGAAATTTAGCTGATTACACCCAACTTGCGATAAGCAGTCAGAATCCACGTAGAAAGACATCGTAACTTCAACTCTGAGTGTGCCTGTGTCCAGTGAGTTGGTATCAAATTTCCGATGTTGTTCACCAGTACAGAGAAAGTCTGAACAAGGTCTAATTATCATCTTCAGAAAGTTTTTTTCTGAAGTTGTCTTTCACGAAACTATGAGGAGGGCGCCTTTATTCATAATTCCCCGAGGTAACAAAGAATTTCAATAAATTCAACACCGTATAATCGGCCAATAGGCACTTCAGGACGGCTTTGAGCGAAGGCCAGATGGTTAATTCAGACGTTCAAACTACCTGGGATAAGAGCATTAACCACTGTGTACAGGAGCGGAATTCGTTCGTTCGCTCCATCGAGCTCTCCGCCTTTCCTTCCCGGGTGATCTGTTCCACAACTCCAAACTCTTTCCTTCTCCCAGAAACCGTTAGGCCCCTCACCATTCGAGAAACTTTAAACCCTTATCTTCGCTACATCCAATGTCTCTGTGTCCACACCTTCTGTGCCATCGAATTCGAGTCCACTTGACATGAGTGCACGCATTGCATTTGTCTTCGTTACCACCGATTTAATCGGAAAGGTAGTCATCAAAAAATCCTGAACAAGGAGCCATAGTTCCATATGCATCTCTTATTTCTGACTTTTCCCCCATTTACATCCATTCTACACATTAATCGTTCGTTTCTAAGTGCATCCCCCACACCTCCATACCTGTCACTACTTTGCCCACTTTCTTAATCTGATCCCTGCCGGCGACACGATCTGCCTCTGCAGGTAAATACATTCCATCTGAATCTCACTCTTGAGCTCGCTCTCCACCGTAGAAAGTTTTATCTACCCTGCCGTAGTGTGCATTTATTGATAGTTACAGGATGTCTCTCTGATGTTCCACGCTCCCTACCTCCTCCCTTATCCTGATCCTAGCCACGAAATCCCTCACCCTGCCCCGATTTCACTCTCATCCCGCATCGGAGACCTACGTCAGAATCAGCGTCAGAATCACTTACATACGTCAGTGCAATGCAATACAAAAAATTATGACAGTACTGTGCAAACGTCTTAGGCACGCTAAATATATAGATATATGATTTTAGACCAGTACGTGAAAATAATCTTTTGCTTTCCCCATCCATCTTTTCTACACGGCCATACTTTGCACTATTAATGAACTAACACATATCTCCTTATGTTCCCTCTTCAGGCCATTAATGACCATTGCCAAAAGAGCTAGTCCAATGTTCCAGCACGGCCCATTACTCTAACATGGATATTCTGCCATCTATGGCTTCTTAAAAGCCTCACACTTGCCCGGCGTCCTTTGCTGTGGTAACATTTGCCAGTTCCTTATTTATACCACCGAAATTAGGGTTCGCACAATTTAGGATTTACTTGAACGTCTCATCCATTTTCCTACTTCACCAAGTATCCCTGGTGTAACAGAGTACATTTTACCGGATCTGAATCGTTGTCATCTAGCTGTTTGCAGGTGTGACAGTGGCTTACCGGGAATTCCAACGGCTGAAATAACAGGGTAGTAAATGTCTTCTATCCGCCAGATTACTGGATATCCCATTTGACTGACGCAGTGAACGCTATTGCTCCGAATTCCACAGCTTGGCAAGACACTCTGGGCTGACGTACTGCAACAGGCTCTGATTTATACAGGGGATCGATCTCCAGTGACAAGGTCCCACTTCAAAACATTGTTATTGAACAAACAAACTACATCACCGGCAGTGACTCAGGTGTAAATACTATGGGCATGTTCCAAATGAGCGGCTTCATTTCCAACATTCAACAGTTGAGTTGACAGCGGTCACGACGGTTTCCATTTTCCAAACTGAAACTTTCACTGTGCTTCTCTTTCCACAAGCATTCCGGAATCGATATTTCCAGCATTTTCTGCACTTTTCACTGTCACGCCTGCTGTTTTATCTACAAATAGATCCGGTTTCCCCTCAGTGTGCTCTGGATCCAGGGACACATCAAAACCCTCCCAGTCTCCTCCTGCAGACTCTCAGTTAATGTCATTCACTGTTTTTTGATTAATCAGTTCTACTTTGGCCGCTCAGACACCAAACCCATCCCACCCCGTCCACTACGTGCCACCAGATTTAAAACATACCCGCTGTGTACACAGGCACTCTGTCCAGTTCTCCATCAACCCTGGACGACACCGATTATTAAGTCTGTGATCATCTTCCCCAGGATAATGATTATCTTCGACACCTTGAAGCTGACACGTGTGTGTGTGTGAGAGAGTGTGTGTGTGTGTATGTACGTATATAATTGTGTACCTCTTATATACCTTACAATGTATACGTATACAATTTCCTACTCGTGCTGTGGATTTTTAAACAGTAAGGTGATAGACAAAGCCGATGATGAATCCACCTGAAGAACAGTTAGATGCGGAAATTCTATGGTGTACAATTAATTGTTGGAATATAATGGGATGATGAGGCCACTACACATTCACTATCCTATGGGTTACGAGCACAACCATCTACACAATTCTCCCTGGTATAAATAATTTCTGCCGCGTATAGATTCCATTCCGATTCATCGTATGGTTGAACATGAAAATGCCCGTGTCCTTGGCATTACCTTCGCAGTGCCCTGACAGAAATAAACGCAGGACCAGCAGATAAGGCCACACCATCAAATAAAGCCATATTAGAAACCATTAATAGCAGATACACACACACAAACACGCACACACAACAACACACACACACACTATCTTCACACACACACGCACACACACACACACACACACACACACACACACACACACACACACACACACACACACACACACACACACACACACACACACACGAACGTCAGTACATGTATTACATTATTTGTCGATCTCCCAGTTCATGGCTTTCTCTTCCCAGTCGTAGCACGTTGAACACGATGTTTCACGGTGGAGTCAGAATATCGATTAAGGGATTGAAGAAACAAAAGCAACATTGAAACAGCTGCAAGGCCATGTTGTAGAAGCAAGGATTATTCACAGCAGAAGGAAAGAAGAACAATAAATTGGGAGGACAGATTAATAGGCCTGTCTGCCAGAGAGAGGAAAGGATTCAGCATGAAGTCGGTTTCAAACTGCAAATGAAGAGTCGGTTAATATGCAGTTCTCATGAAATGCAGAATTAGTGAGAGAGAACGACAGCAGTGCAGCGACAATCGACAAATGAGAGACACTCAGTCGGGAAATATGAGAGTGTGTGTTTCATTCATCACCAGACTTTCGCCGGTATAGTGTGAAGAGAGGTGGTTAATTTTGCATTCATCTACCTCCTGTGCAATGAGAGCCTGTGGGGGTCAATTTTGCAGATTTCAATCCCTGCTACAGACAGACAGTGTGGGGTTCTGTAGTTCTCACTCTCTGGTTTAGTGTGAGAGTGTGCAGTTCAAATTGTGCAGGTCAGTCTCTGCTACAGTGTGAGCGTGTGGGTTTCATTCTGCATCTGTCAGTCTCTGCTGCAGTGTGAGAGTGTGGGTTTCATTCTGTATCTGTCAGTCACTGCTACAGTGTGAGAGTGTGGGATTCATTCTGTATCTGTCAGTCTCCGTTAGAGTGTGAGAGTGTGGGTTTCATTCTGCATCTGGCAGTCTCTGCTACAGTGTGAGAGTGTGGGTTACAATCTGCATTTTATGGGCATTGGATCCAGCGTTAAGTGTGCCGTTTCAGTTCTGTTCTTCTGAGACCTGATTCAGTGTGAGCGAGTGTATTTTCTCTCCTTCTTTCCCACTGTTCCTTAACCCTGTTAAATAATCTTAAAATAGATTCTGTATTTCCTGAGCTATTTTTTTAGAACAGGAGTCTCCTGCAGTCGGTTCATGTTATAATTGTGAGATGCACAGTGCACTGACGAATGATGACGGTTGTATCGAGCAGGGCATTTGGCGTCGTAGAATCATATGACAAACAGACCATTCGGCCCGGCATCATTCTGCAGGTTTTTCGTTACTCAACCACATAGAGCTATGTAACTTTCTGTGGTTTGGCAAAAGAACCTCCTAAATGTTGAATGAAAATAATCAAATAAAATAAATTCATTACTTTATATAAATAACTGACTAACTATCTTAATAATGTGATCGACGTAAGTCCAACCGAGGCAGAGATTTTCATGTTCCAGCTTCATTTCCTTTCAGCATTTCTAAATTCCTACCTTCACCGTGTATCTGCTGCCGATTCTGTCTCATATTTCTTAAAGCGCACTAGCCCATGAATCCATTCGAGTTATGTCCCACTCATACATAGTATAGTATTAATTTCGAGTTTCTTACGACAACTTGAGACTTCCCTGCAGATGCCATGTATTTTCCATTGATAAAATTGTGTCTACGTTGTTCTGTGCAGCACTGAGAGGGTTTGTGAGTAGGCATGACAGAGAAGATCATGTTTCATATTTGGAATAATCCTTAATTCCACGTTGCAGCATCCGTTTGATTGATGACCTCCCGAGAAATTGGCGGCACTCCTTACGTTACAGATCAGCCAGGAATGTTCTGCTCGTCAGAGACATGGTGGGTGGAAGAGTTTACTACTGTGTTGCAACACACCGTGTCCTATATGACGCCCATCAGTGCTGAAGAACGAGATAAATGGAGGGAAATGGGCAGCTGTTGATTAATAGATTGTGATTACAATGTGAACACATCACGTGGACCTGATAGGATCATGGGAACAGCAGAGCACAGGAACAAGCCCTCTGACTCCCTACTTCTGTGCTGAACAAGATACCGAATGAGACTAAACGTTGATTATTGTACATGACCCATCTCCATTCATTCACCGCATACTCATGCACTTGAATTGAATATTTACCATTGTGGGAATCTCGAGGTTATACCCCAATGGGTGTCAAACCTGTACCATCAGCTCCCATGTTGAAGTAAATATTTAAGAAGGGAAGAGGAAACACGTACGGATTTAAACAAAAAGGTGAAGGCGCAGTTACAGACTTACCCGGAAGCGAGCAGGAAGGCTGGTGAGTTCTCCAAATTAGAGTCAAGTTGGATTATGAGATGGTACCCAAATGCAGAGGTAGGGAACAGTTTGCTCCTGTTATATTTAAGCTGCTATGTTTGACTGACCGTGTTAATCCTTTACATACTTTATCGCTGTGTTGCAACACACCGTGTCATATATGACACCCATCGGTGCCGAAGAACGAGATGAATGGAGGAGAATGCACCGCGGATGATTAATGGATTGATCGTACAATGTGAACACATCAGTTGGAGATGTTGGGATCCAGGGAACTGTAGAGAAAAGGAACAAGCTCTTCTGTGCTGAACAATATACCGAATGAGATTAAACTCTGATGACTGTACATGACTCGTCTCCCTTCTTTCACTGCATACTCAAGTGCTTTGACTGAATATTTACCGCTATGGGAAGCTAAAGGTTATATCTTAATAGATGGAAATCCAGTAGCATCAGTTCCCATGTTGATGCAAATATTTGAGAAGTGAAGTGAAAAACACTTATGAATTAGACAAAAAGGTTAAGGATCATTTACAGACTTCCCCGGAAGGGAGCAGGAAGGCTGGTGAGTTCGCCAAACTACAATCAATCTGGGTGCTGAAAGGGAATCCAGATGTAGAGGTAGGGATGACAGAGAAAACAGCAAACTCTACACATATAGACTTAGTCATGACACATTAACATGGTCAGGAGTTAGAAAAGGTACAAAGAGGAGAGAATAATGAACAGTTTGGGAAATATCGAGGGATACAGGCACGGAATTGGACTGTAATTAATTATGGTAAATTTGTGGTGCCAGAAAGTGAAAGAAATCATATGATGTATTGTCACCATGACTTTTGTGGGCATCAGAGAGCAGATAGAATTATGGAACAGTTGAAGAATCTGCGTTGGTGGCCAAAACTGCGAGGAGATGTACATTATTGAAAGAATTGTTTGATTTGTGAACAGTGATAACCCAGATAAACCGGCAATAGAAGCAGTTTTAAGACCCGCTCCGTTGAAGGACCATGTGTTAACTTGTAGGATTATTATGTTGGATTTTCACCTCCATGCCCTGGAGTACTGAACAAAATCCTCGAGATAGGGGATGCGTTCACCAGGTGGATAAAGGCTTCCTCAGCTAGGTAATGAAAACCGCTGACGTTACAGCCAGGATTATGTTGGACGGAATTTTTACTCTTTGGGGATTGCAAAGCTCTCCAGAATCAATCATGGTCCCGGCTACTCCACACATGTGATACAAAATGTAATGAAACCGTCTGGGCTAAAACACAGGTTGGTGTCCCTTATCGATCACAATAGAGTGCAATTGCTGAACGGATGAAAAGTTCTTTAAAGACAATCTAATCTGAAATGAAATGGTTAGCATCCCTGTTTGGGTAGATTTACCACAGGCCGAATATGATGGCATTTGAAAGGACCAATGCAAGTAGAGATTAATTGACTCTATTAAGGAGCCCTACTATGTCGCCGCCAATAATATGTGACGGCAGAAACAGCACAGCAATGCTTATTTCGAGGTGCGCACAAAACCGCAAAAGTTAGAAATCGGACAAAAGGTCATGATCTCTCTACATCCACCAAGCCCCTTTACAGCTTCGCGATTTGTAGGGACATATGATATCCCCGACAGATCCGGTCCATCAGTCTATAGAATCTAGACCGCTCCAAACAAGTTGGGTTAGTATCATATTAACAAACTTCAACCCCTTGGTGATAGTTAATGCCCTCTAGTCGCTGAGTTCCAGAAAACACTGTCAATTAGATTCTCTGCGCCGAGATCAGATGATCCTCTTAGATTTATTTTTCAGGCAATCGACGGTGACGTGGATGAAGGAGCAGTTGCTCCCTATGAGAGTTGGGCAACCACTTCCGGTTTGTACCCGGAAGTTGAGGATCGGTCACATCTTTACTCTCGCCCAAGCTAAGGCGGAGACAATGGAAGAGAGAAACAGATGGGAGAACGTGTTTGTTCCGTGGTCTTCTGGAAATGAAGTGGGGGATAATTCAGCTGATATGAATGATTTTAACAAGGCGTTAAAGATAGCCAAGGTAGGACCATTCATAACGTCAAAAGGTTTGGCATCCAGGGAAAGTTCGCTGGTGGATTCAGAAATGACGCCGACAGAACACAGAGGATAGTTGTGGATGGAGCGTTTTCTCCCGGGATGTTGGTGACAGTTGTTCTGCAGAGATTTTTTTCTGAGACCCCAGGTTTTTGTGTTTTTATCAATTACTTGGTGACAGGATGGTTTATTGCATTTTCAATGATGTGGAAGTTGCTGGAATTGGACAGTATATGGACAGTATAGTAGCTTGTTACAGATTAGAACAAGATATAGACAGAACTCAGGGCAGCGGTGATCATTTGCAGATAGAGTTCAACCCGGAAAAGTATGAAGTGATTCACTTCGGAAGGATGAACTTGAAGGCAGAGTTGGTACTTTCTGGAGTGAACTGAGGGCTTCACAATAGTACGAGTACTACAATGGAAACAGAGTGGTGAGACTTTCTCCAATAAGCTGAGGGCCGCTCATCAGTACGAGAACCACAATCGGCACGGAGCGGTGCACTGCAGGAGCAGAAGGAAGTGTGATTGACTGGTGAGCTTGAACACTTCCGCTGTTCTGCACATACTCATAGTGACGCTCGAAAGGGAATATACCTGACAGTAAATCAGGAGAAAAAAATACAACTTCGTAGCAAATAATAGAACAGCCTGGGAACTTGCTGCTTTTGCTCAGACAGAGAATGGATGGAGAAATAGTGGTAGAATTGTGGCAGGTTTGAGAACTTATTCAAAGTCAATTAGACTGCATCGCACGTCACGGGTGTGGGACGGTCCGGTCATTCACTGGCAGGGGTCAGGACCCTGCCAAACGGCCCATGTGTGCGCTGGAAAACATTGTTCTTCAAACTATCCACAGCCCTCGCTAATTTTCCGAGGTCACGCTCCCTTTTTGATCACAGGTCTCTGGAATATCGCTATGGATCTTTTACAGTGTTCACAGGAATATATGCAGTGTATTTTATTGTAACACATGTCAGCTGTCACTGTGATATCCAACACTCAAACCGTCCTGAATGACTGGATCGAACGAAAGAAAAGAATGAACGAATGTTCCCCTTTAATAAAGAAGTGTTCTCCATTGCCAGAACAAACTCCTTCCCTCAATTTCAGAAGCGAATGTGCTCCGTCAAATGTTACAAAATAAATCGACTTCAAGATGAATGCCTACTTTGAAAACTACATAGATATAAAACTATCCTATTTAAATAGCAGAAGCCATGTATCATGAAAAATAACATGGAAAATTCATGTCATATTTTGTTTTAAAATAATCAGATTGCAATATCCCTTGAGGAGTCCAATTAATGACACGGGAACAGTGATAAAAATAGTTTAACCTAAGTGTTTGTGCAGTTGGTTGTCACTAATGTCCCTGACGTGACAACTACGTTAATTGCCTCAGTGGAATTGCTCTCTCCTCAATAAAAGTCTGCTAAACCGATCCCCAGTCCATGTGAGCAGCTGAAACGCTCCGTACAATTGAACGCTGCTTCTGACGGAATATGGGATATCCGGCGATTTACTACATCGCAGCCATTCTCTATCCCACACTTGTAGCGGTTGGTGTCCCCGGTAAGATGCCGGAGCTGGTCACTTTATGCATGGTGCCGTCGTTACTCTACTGCTTCTCTGCTGCGGTATCTGCGCTCTCACTGAGCACAGATACTACCATTGGCTGAAACGTTTCCAGAGTGGAGGGTTCAGGGTTCTGATTGTTTTATGTACATTTTCCATACTTCGATCGCATTTTTTTCTTTGTCAATTAAGTCGGTGCCAATATTGTCAATGTTTCATAATTTCACTTCGCTAGGCTTTATAAAGTGACGCAGGTCTCTGCTTTTACAGGTCCAGGCAAACAATTTATCAGTGCAGACAATTCGACATTATAACAACGTGGTAGCTTATTCAAATGACGGTCCAGTCTATTTTTGACACGTTGATCTGTTCTTCTGCAAATGAGGAAATGAAAACTCTTGCATATATCTCCTTCATTACACCTTGTCATCGCTACAAACAAACCTGTCAGCACTTTAACCTCTAATAATGGAAATGGTGTCGGTTACTGGGCAGATCGACGACTCACCAGTACTTTAGTCGGGGAGTTCATTTCTTCGCTGTCAACTGTCGGAGTTTCGCCAATCCACTGCCATTCCAATGCGTCAGACAGCCAGAGTGCAGCTACTGAGACCGTACATACTGGATTTCCGCTTTCCATTTCCAAACAAACCCTACTCTGAAAAGCATTGGAAGATTGGGTGCATTCAGAGAGAGTTGTTGGTGACCAGATTTCTATTTCTTTTTCATTTTTTTTGCAGTTTATTTAACGGCGATTGTGATTATTTCTCGGGGAAAATGCATCACCCGTTACCTGGTTGGAATGGTAACTGCGGTTCTGATGGTGGTTATCGTTGTTGCTTTAGTGGAACAGACCAAACAATGTCTACATTTATTCTATTCATATTTCTAATGCTTTTTTCCCAAATTTCTTGCAGTTAATTTAACGGCGATTGTGATCCTATCTCGGGGAAAATGCGGACTCTCCAAATGCATCACCCGTTACCTGGTTGGAATGGCAACAGCGGATCTAATGGTGGTTATCGTTGTTGTTTTAGTGGAACAGACCAACAATATCTACATTTATTCCAGATCCCTGCTCATCACTCCGGTATGCGCTCTGACACTTGCATTCGGGATGGTAGCGATCGACTGTTCTGTTTGGTTCACGGTCAGTTTTACCTTCGATCGTTTCATCGCAATATGTTGCCAAAAGCTGCGGGAGCGATACTGCACCGAGAGAACAGCAACGGTGGTTATGGTGACCGTAGTTATAGTGAGCTGCGGGAGATGTGCCCCGGTTTATTTTGCCCTTGAACCATACGTCATCATTGACAACACGCCGTGGCGTTGCACCGCAACATCTGAATACGCTACTTCACCCGTGTGGAGAGGATACCAATTACTGGACAGTATTTTAACACCATTGCTACCAATCGGCTTAATCCTGGTGTTTAATGGGTGAACCGTAAGACATATCGTTGTGTCAAATAGAGTCCGCAGAAGGCTTCGGCACAGCGGCGACAATCAGAAAGATGCTGAAGTGGGAAAACGCAGAAAATCGATGATTTTGCTGTTTTCTATATCAGCTAATTTCATATTATTTTGGATGCCCTCTGTCGCCTATACCCTGAAATGGCAGAAGCAGAACTATTTTTATGAGGACAGATATTTGAGTTCCCCGGTATACATCCTTCAACAATTTGGGTCCATGCTGCAAATGCTCAGCGTGTGCACCAATACTTGTATCTATACACTGACACAGAGGAAATTCAGAGAAGAGCTGAGGAATGGAATGAAGTATATGTTTACATTAAATGGCCAGCTGTGTACATAATGCCTGCGTCTAATGGCATTTCCACGGAGTTTTCAAATAAACCCGTTTTACAGTGAACAGGTTTGGCAAACATGTGTAAACTCAATCAATCATATGCCTGGTCATCCGGAAATTACACCATTGGTGGAAGATTGCTGACTTCATACATTTCAGGTCGGTAGCAATACAAACGCGCAGTGCTACTGGCATAATTGCGACATAGGTTGAAGTATGTTCCAAACTATCACAGACACTCACAAGGGCAGGGATGGTTGCAGGACGTTTCGTATTTTAGATGTTTCAAAATGGACAGGGTCAGGTAACAGAGTGTAAAGGGAGTGCGATAGTATCAGGCATAGTATCGCAGCTGCAGAAAGGAAGGACAACGTGGAGCATTTGCTTATTAATCGATGGCGAGTCTAACACAGAAACACGAAAGACGCGATCACCCCATTGGGAGTATTCTATGCAGACCAACCAAATAAGAGCAACGGGAACGGTGAAGAACCGATTGGTAAGCGGATATTAGACATGGGCCATGTTATTGACACGGGTAACAGAAACGTCCACAATGTTCTTTGGTACCTCCCCAGAATAAAAGGTCTAGATATGACATAATTTCTCAATTGTGACCAGGAAGAATTCATGTCATCATATGAAGACAGGCGGACTAGCGAACAGTCCATACCAGATCTAATATTAGAAAAGGATACGTATCAGGTAACAGATCTTTGGGTGGGTCAGCATTTCAGAGCAGTAGGGCAGATCTGCCCTCGATTTACCTTTATATACCTGGATAGGACCAGGGAGCATTGAATGTGTTTAATTGAAAGTCGGCGATTTATGGTGTTACCTGTCAAGAAATTGGAAGGCACATTGGGAGATGATGCACTCAGGGAAATGCACGACAGATATGTGGAGATTGTTTAGAGAGCACTGACACGGGTTTTATGAAGTGCTTGTCTCATTGACGCAGGGCAAGGATAATAGCATAATGTAACCCTGGGTGACAATAAAGTTGTAATAACTCGTCAAGAGGAAGAAAGAAAAGTACTTAAGATTTAGGGAGAAAGGATTATGTAGGGTTGTGGAAAGTCACAATACACACAGGAGAGAATTTAATAATGGAATTAGAAAAGTTAGAAAGGGACTTGAGAAGTCCCTGGCGAGTTGCACTGTGAAGAACAGGAGGATGACTGGAGAGAGTGTGGGTATATCGGAAGTAAAAGAGGAAAATGTATCTGGAGTCCAAGAAGGCAGTGAATCTTCTTACTGAATAGATGGATGAAAGTGAACACAGCGCAAAAAGGTAGTTATGGTAAAACATGTCGAGGCTAACAACGAGGATGCGCTGAAAACTTGGGAGAATATTATAATAGATGATTCCCCGGTGCTGGAAGGAATATTGTCCAGCTGATTTGGAAAGGGAAGCGAAGACATTGCTGAGCTTCTGGGCAGGATATTTGTGTTTTCCGTGGCTACGCAAGTAGAACGAGAAGATTAGAAAGTGGCAAACGTTATTCATTTGTTGAACATAAGAACATAAGAGATAGGAGCAGGAGTAGGCCAATCGGCCCCTCAAGCCTGCTCCGCCATTCAAAAAGATCATGGCTGATCCAATCTGAACTCTAGTTTTCACCGAATCCCACAAGGCAACAGTGCCAACCAATAGGGCACCTTGCCGCCGATTTTATTTAATTATTCATCCCTCCCAAACCCATGTAATCACCCGGGGGGGGGGGAACGATTTGCCAATTGAGGAGAAAAAATCTGGAAAATTCCTCTCCGACCCATCCAGGCTATCGAAAACTGGTCCAGGAGATCACATGGCTGAACTAAACCTAGCCTCATGTCCACTTACCTGCTCGCTCACCGTATCCCCTAAAGCCTTTTTTATCCAGGAAAATGTCTATCCCCGTTTTGAATTTATTGAGTGTAGTAGCTTCCACAGCTCTCTGGGTCAGTAAATTCCACAGCCCCACTACCCACTGAGTGAAGAAATTTCTCCTCATCTCAGTCCTGGAACGGCATCCCCATATTTTAAGATTATGCCCCCTAGTCCTAGTTTCACCCATCATTGGGAACATTCTCCCCGCATCCACCCAATCAAGCCCCTTCACAATCTTATATGTTTCAATAAGATCGCCTCTCATTCTTCGGAACTCCAATGAATAGAGTCCCAATCTACTCAACCTCTCATCATACATCAACCCACCCATCCCCAGAATTAACCTAGTGAACCTTTTCTGCACTGCCTCGAGAGCCAGTATGTCCTTTCTTAAATATGGACACCAGAACTGCACGCAGTACTCCAGGTGTGGTCTCACAAATACCCGGTACAACTGCAGTAAGACCTCCCTGTTCTTATACTCCATCCCCCTAGCAATAAAAGCCAGCATTCCATTGGCCTTCTTGACCACCTGCTGCACTTGCATACTAACTTTTTGTGTTTCCTGCACCAGGACCCCCAGATCCCTTTGCACAGAAGCACTTTCCAGTTTCTCTCCATTTAGATAATAACTTGCTCTATTATTTTTGATGCCAAAGTGCAAGACCTCACACTTGTCAATATTATATTTCATCTGCCAAATGTCTGCCCAATCACTCAGCCTATCTATGTCCCCCTGCAGGGTTTCAATGTCCTCCGCACTCATTACACTCCCTCCCATTTTTGTGTCATCAGCAAACTTCGATACGTTGCACTTAGTCCCTTTCTCCAAATCATTAATATAAATTGAAAAGAGTTGGGGTCCCAACACCGACTCCTGCGGAACACCACTAGTCACCAGCAGACAGTCTGAGAATAAAACATTTATCCCAACTCTCTGTTTTCTGTTAGAAAGCCAATCCTCCACCCATGCCAGAATATTATCCACAATCCAATGATTTTTTTTTACTTTAAGTAATAATCTTTGGTGTGGCACCTTGTCAAATGCCTTTTGGAAGTCCAAATACACCACATCCACTGGTTCCCCTTTATCTACCCTGTATGTTATGTCCTCAAAGAACTACAACAAATTTGTCAAACATGACTTCCCTTTTGTAAAGCCATGCTGACTTTGTCCTATTAAGCTATGTTTATCCAAATGCCCTGTTACTGTTTCCTTAATTATGGATTCCAACATTTTGCCAACCACAGCTGTTAGGCTAACTGGCCTATAATTCCCAGCCTTCTGCCTATCGCCCTTTTTAAATAAAGGAGTTACATTAGCATTTTTCCAACCTGCCGGGACCATTGCCGAGTCCAGCGAGTTTTGAAAAATTATCACTAATGCATCCACAATCCCGACCGCCACTTCCCTTAAGACCCTCGGATGCAAGCCATCCGGTGCAGGGGATTTATTCACCTTCAGTCCCATTAATTTAGCAAGTACCTTTTCCTTGGTGATTTGAATTGTAGTTAGCTTCTCTCCCCCTAGAGCCCCCTGTTTATCCAGTGTTGGGATATTTTGAGCGTCCTCTACTGTAAAAACTGATACAAAATATTTATTCAGCGTTTCCGCCATCTCCATGTCCCCTACCATTAATTTCCCGGTCTTATCTTCTCGAGGACCAACATTTACTTATCCACCCTTTTTCTTTTTATGTAACTATAAAAACTCTTACTATCTGCTTTTATATTTTTCGCCTATTTACTTTCATAATCTATCTTCCCTTCTTAATCAATCTTTTTGATATTTGCTGCTGATCTTTAAAAGCTTCTCGATCTTCAATCTTCCCACTAGATTTAGCTACCTTATATAACTTTTTTTTAGTCGTATACTTTGCTTTATTTCTTTACTTAGCCACGGACAACTATTTTTTTTTTCTTTTACACCCTTTTTTCTTCAGTGGAATATATTTTTCTTGATAGCTGTAAAGTAACTCCTTAAATATACACCACTGATCAAGTACCGATCTACCCTTTAATCTATTTTCCCAATCCATCTTAAGCAATTCCACTCTCATACCATCATAGTCTCCTTTATTTAAGCTCAGTAAGCTTGTTTGAGATCCAACCCTCTCATCTCCTAATTGAATATGAATTCGACCATGTTATGGCCACTCATTCCAAGGGGATCCACTTGGAAATGTTTTATTAGTCCTGACTCATTACACAGGACAGATCTGAGACTGCCTGCCCCCTTATCGGCTCAGTAACTTATTGTTCAAGGAACCCATCCCGAATACACTCAATAAACTCTTCTTCAAGGCTGCCGTGTCCGACTTGATTAGTCCAGTCAATATGAAAGTTAAAATCCCCCAAAATTATAGCCGTTCCCTTATTACAAGCCCCAACTATTTCCTGATTTATGCTCCGACCAACTAAGTTACAGCTGGTTGGAGGCCTATAGACTACTCCCACCACTGTTTTTTTCCCTTTACTATTTCTTATTTCTACCTAAATTGTTTTGCTATCCTGATATTGACTCAAATATCATTTCGCTTTATTGCAGTGATTTCTTGCTTTATTAACATAGCCACCCACCTCCTTTTCCTTCCTGCCTGTCTCTCCTAATTGTCGAATACCCTTGTATGTTTAATTCCCAGACCTGGTCACCCTGCAGCCATGTTTCCGTAATTACCACAATATCATAACCATACGTAATTATTTGCACCGTCAACTCATCAATTTTATTCCTAATACTACGTGCATTCAAATAAAGGACTTTCAAATATGTTTGACACTTATTTCCTACCTTTTCCTTTTGTACAAATTTACGCTTATCTCCGTACATTCTTTCCCCTCCTGACACAATCTGTCTTTTTATTCCTCCACTTTTACCTACATCCATTACCTTCTCCATTGTCTTTTTAATTATTTGCTCTCTAGAATCCTCCCCCCCCCACTAGTTAGTTTAAAGACCTCTCTGCAGCCCTAGTTATATGATTCGCCAGGACACTAACTAACCCCAGCCCGGTTCAGGTGAAGCCCGTCTCGCCGGAACAGTTCTCTCCTGTCCCAGTACTGGTGCCAGTGTCCCAAGAAGCAAAACCCACTTCTTCCACACCAGTCTTTGAGCCACGCGTTTATCTCCCTAATTTTTATTTAACCTAGCCAAATTTGCTCGTGGCTCAATTAATAATCCAGAGATTATTACCCTTGAGGTTCTGCTTTTCAATTTGACCCCGAGCTGCTCATATTCATGTAACAGAACCTTCTTCCTTGTCCTATCTATGTCATTAGTACCGACGTGTACTAAGACAACTGGATCCTCGCCCTCACACTGCAAGTTTCTCTCCAGCCCAGAAGAGATGTCCTTAACCCTGGCACCGGGCAGGCAACATAGCCTTCGGGACTTTCGCAAGATAATAGGATACTCATTGGAACTATAGACCAGTGAGTCTTTCATCAGTAGTGGGTAAACTATTATAGAGGATTATTAAAGATGGAATTCGTGAGTATTTGGAGAAACGTAGTTTGGCTCCGAAGAGACAACGTGTTGTCCTATATGAACCAGGTTCAATTATTTGAATAGTCTATGTAGGTGTATTAAGTCCGAGAGTCTGGGGGCATGGGATCTAGGTAATCCTTCGTTGATTCAGAATTGACTTCCGAACAGAAGGCCGGTGATGTAGTAGATAGAGTGAATTCTGGCTGGAATACAGCGGGCAGCCGCGTCCCGCTAAGAGGATGGACATTTTGGGACATTTTACAACTTTTGGACTCTGCAGTTACAGTGCTCCGAGAAATAGAGCTGAGGGAAATAATCGATTTATTCTGACCACCCAGCAGCAGCTGGATAATTTATGGAATTAGGGCTGATGACGTAAGAAAATCGCTGAGCTATTGACTACACTGCCACTTTATCTATTTACTTGTTACAGGGCAGATGCTACAATGACCTCAAAACAATCTTTTCCAATGGAGACCTACAACTTAAAACCACCATTTAATATAGTTCAGAGCAGCTTCTGGTGCTCATTAAAATAACCAGCCTTCTAGAATAACAATTCCAAATTCCCAATTCAATTCCCAATACATCGAAATCGTGGTTTTATCATATCGGGTGTAGATACGCTCAAACTTCGATCCATTTAACCCTGAATCCACATGACCAGTGTGAAATCCGTGTCTCTCTCTCTGAATTAATAATAAATGAAACATACTAAACTACACAAACTAAAAATACAGCGAGGGTAAAGCAAACACCCGTGCACACACATGTCTCCCTTCAAAACCATCGTAAGCAATTGGAGAATACAGAACAAACAACTTCCAAGGCAAAAGGCCTGAGCACGTATTCTGCAGAAGAGATGGGAGCGTAAGATGTGGAGAGCTGAGGCGAGCATACATCAGCACTTCACAGAATTTCGGAAAGATATGCATCCTTCGAATTTCGCATCAGTTCCTGGAAATCACTTCTCGCAAGGTGTCACAAATTTTTGTCACGTGTATGGTGAAAAAGAAGATTAATTCAATCATCCCACCAACACAAACTAAAGAAACACACAACTGACATAAAGCCATTCATTGCCATAATCTTTCTCTCTCTCTTTCAATTGACATCACTTATGTCCAAACCGCATGCTGTATTTCAAATCTGCAATGCATTCATATTTTCAAAATATCGCAGAAAATGGCATGGTCTTATTTGTTCAACAGTTAACTAACATCTGTAATGGCAATCATGCAAGTTTTAATAAAGCCTTTCGACTCCAGGACAAAGAGACGCCGAAAGTAATGTGCCCCCGAATTAATATTCAACACAATTAAAACACGACGTCTCCTCAACTACAAGCCGTCAAAGGCTGCCAAGGTTTCTGACCTTAAATTTCTGTCCAAGGATTTGATTCGGGATAAATGAACCCTTTGTTGTATAGTATCGGGGCGAATGATTCCCATTACCACAGCCGAAGCAACAGATTTGTTCCCTGTACTGGGACCACTTTCACACCCACCTCCAGACCTGAACTATTGTCTCTACCGCCTTTCTGAAGGTATATTCAGCAGTGTGATACTCCCTTTATCATCTCACATCTATCTCCTCATGCTGTAACCATCCATTTTACTCAGTCTCCATGCTTCAGTGTGTGCGAAAACAGAGGGATCGAACACCATCAACGACTTTCTGGATTGGTCGGTGTTGCGAGACGCTGACGTTGTAATCCAGACATATAGTCAGACAGCCACAGGAAACCACTGCTCAGAAACAGGGTCTTCAGTCCGTCCAGTCAGTGGGGAATTATTTACACTGCCTAATCCCATCGACCTCACCCGGACTGTGGCCATCTATATCCCTCTCATCCGTGCACTTATCCAATCATCTCTTAAACGTTGAAAGTGAAATCTCAATTACCGTTTGCGTTGGCAGCACTGTCTGCACTCTGCCGACCCTCTGAATGAAGAAGTTTGTCCTCATGTTTCCCTTGAACTTTTCGCATGTAACACCCTAGCTTGCCCCAGGCTCGCTCAGCTCACTTCCGTCTGGGGGAGCAGCCTTCGGCTCCACCATACTGGATAATCAGCTTGTTTGAATGCTGTGTGACGTCCCCAAACCCGCCAATTAACAGATAGTACGCCATGTGCGATGAAATGATTACACTTCTTAGAGATTACTAAAACTAAGTGTTTAATAAAGATGCAGTATATAAGAAGGAAAAGAAAATAAAGAAAAGGAACCTATTTATCAAAGTCCAAACCACTTCGTGCACAACCTTTGGAGCTCAATGACCGAAGTCTTCTAGCCACCAGTTGATCCCCTCAGACCTCCTCGACTCGCAGCTCAGGACCGCCCGCAGTGATCAACAAAATCCCCTCCCCCCGGCACGTCTGTCTTCTTCTGCTCTCCTCGCCAAATCTCCTGGCCTGGGACACCCGCTCGGGGTCCGTTCCGTCGCCCAGTTTACAGCATCGCGTCCTCTCTCTCTCACCCTCTCGCGCCGACTCCCCAAAAGCCCGCCAACTCTAGTTTACAGACCCAGAAGAAAGAACAACATTAATCCCCATTGGTTAACAAAGGAACACAATTCTCGTTATCAGTAAATTTTAACCCAAACAAGCATCCAGTACTCTCTCATAACAAAGAAGCATTCCTCCTTTTAACAAAACTAAGAAGCCATTTTGATTAACATTCGTTGTAACAAAGAAAAAGAAGAAACCCCCTTTACACTCTTCCCGCACCAAATAAAATTCATGTCCTCATGACTGTTAAATAACTCGACCACTCTTCCTGCCAACACACACCCTAACCAAGGCGCAAACAGTGACATTGCTCCCCAAACAGTAAACCTGACGCCCTGTTCCTCAGGCGCTACATAGGTCAACTTATCTGGGAGTTCCCTAACCCTCCGAGACCTCCGTACCCCTTCAGCAAATCCCTCCAGGCTCAGACACAACTGGAAATACCTCGGGTCCGTTTGCCAACTCCTCTCTCAACTGGTACACTTTACAACTATATTTGGACTCTGCAGTTACAGTGTTCTGAGAAACAGGGCTAAGGGAAATAACCGATTTAATCTGACTACCCGGCAACAGCTGGAAATTTAATGGAAGTAGGGGTGACGACGTAAGCAAGTCGCTGAACTATTGACTGCACCGCCAGAGGAAACCACCGCTCAGAAACAGTATCTACAGCCCGTCAGGTCAGTCAGGAATTATTTAAACTGCCTACTCTCATCTACTGCACCCGGACCGCGGCCATCAATACACCCAATACGACTCCAGTCATCTCTTAATCATTGACATCGAAATCTCAATGACCTCTCTGCGATATGGAGACCCGCCGGTGCTCATCCTCACTTCCCGGCCCAAAACACCCGAACCGACTGTGTGGCCTCCCGGGGATACGGCAGGCTTCTGTCTCAGGCGCTGAGGGAGTGGGATGAGAGGGCACGTCACGGGACTGTGTACAGACATGCTTCGAACCCCTTTCGGGCACATGATGGGTAGAAGTCGAGTTTCGGATCTTCGTCTCGCATTCAGCTTCCCGGGAGGTGGAAGGCTTTTACCGGAGGGTGTGGGACCCTCCAGACTGCCAGAGGGGTAATGGCAGGCTATAGTTTCCTCTGCTCCGACGAGAGGAAGGAGTGGTAGCCACTACAGAGACAATGATAACGTCCTGAGGCCAGCGGCGTCGAACGAAGGTGATGGAAGGTTGGACATTTATCTGACATCGGATTGGCTGATGCATGGAGACAGCGGCGGCCGGGAACATGTGGGTTGCGGGTGGGGTGGGGAATCCCAGATTCCCGGCACTTCTGGGGTGCGCGGGATTCCGTGCTGCTGCGCTCAAAGGAAGTGTGGCGTGAGGGGGAGCTCCTCGATGGAGAGGATGAAGCTCGCTGTATGGTCTTAAATTAGTTCGAAGAGTCACTTTAACTATTTATGGAATAACACGACAGAGGACTTGTGTAAAACATAGTAATGATAATATATAATTCAGATTCACTCTGTTCCAGCAGCATCCTTTTAGAAACAGGAAACACACACTATTCCCGCAGTCCTGCGTCAGTCCTCAAAATAATCCGCCAGACACGTGTCAGACCCAAAGTATTCCCAAGGCACCATGATTGTCCCACAGCCTCGTGACAGTCTCAAACCTAGCACCACCTCCTTGATCATGACCCACAGCCCCTGTCAGTCCCCAAATTGATCACACTATCCCGCTCTCCGCACAGCTCGTGTCAGTCACGGAACTGATCGCACCGTCCCATTCTCTTTCCACAGCTCGTCAGTCAAAGAACTAATCACACTGTCCCACTCTTTCCCCACAGTGCGTGTCGGTTCCCAATCACACTGCCTCACTCTCTCCCCACAACCCATGTCAATCCCCAGATTAATCCCACATCTCGGTTCTCTTCCCACAGGCCCACCTCAGTCCCCAGACTAATTGCACTGCCGCTCTCTCTCCACCCATCTCCGCCCTTGTCAGTCTGCAAATTAAGCACGAATTCTCACTACCTCCTGACAGACCCTGTCAGTCCTCGTATCATGTGGGTCCACTATTACCCCACAACTCTATTACAATTCCTAAGGTAATTAGTTATGGGAAGTGGAATCATAGTGCTAAAAGTCTGGAAACGGACCTGAATTCAGAAACGGTTGTGCTCCGGGGAATACACGACGGAAATGTGGAGGTATGGTAGGCGGCATTTGCATGGGCTCCTGGGTTGATTTGTCTGATTGAGGCAGGGAAAGGATGGTAGGGTAAAGGACCCATGAGTGACAAGAGATGTGGATCATCTCGTCAAGAGGTAAACGAAGCTGATTTAAGGTTTCGGAAGCAAGGATCAGACAGGACTGTAGAGAGTTACATTTCAACCAGAGACGAACTGAAGAATAGGAATCTAGAGAGCTGGAAAGGTCTTTGGAAAGACTGAGCAATGAAGATTAATGAAAGCCCCATGGCATTCTAGATTTATGAGAAGAAGAGGATGATTACAGTGAGGGGAGGAAAGGTCAGGGATAGAAGATGAAACATGAGTCTGGAATCGGGGAGTTGGGGTAAGACATTAATGAAGACTTTACTTCAGCATTTACCACCGAGAGGGTTCTTGACGTTGGTGAAGGCGTTAAATGGACGGCGAAATTTTGAAAAAAAAATCAGGATAGATTAGTCCTCTTGTGGTCGGGAAATATCCAAGGTCACAGCGCGAAACGAGGGAAGAAATTGCCGCTCCCTTGGCGATGATCGTTGTGTTATCACTGGCCACAGAAGGGCTGCCAGAAGATTGGAGCTTGGAAAATATTATTCCGTTGTTCAAGAAAGGGAGTGGCAATAACTCTGGAAATTGTAGTCCAGTGAGTCTTACTTCAGTGGTGGGAATCTTTGGAGGAAGTTTCTTTTTTGGAAGGATTTAGAAGAATTTGGAGAAGCGTATCCTGATTCGGGAGTCAGCCTGGCTTTGTGAGGAGCAACTCATGCTTCCCGAGACTGACCGAATTCTGTGATGTGACACAAGTGTGAACTGAATCACTTTAGAAGAGAGAACTTAAAGGCAGAATACAGGGTTAATAGCAATATTGTCAGCAGTGTAGTAGAAGAGGGGGATGATGGGTTCCACATCCAAAGATTTCGCAAAGCTTCTCTGCGAAGAAGGGTCTCGGCCCGAAACGTCGACTGCACGTCTCCCTGTAGATGCTGCCTGACCTGCTGCGTTCCACCAGCATTTTGTGTGTGTGTTGCTTGAATTTCCAGCATCTGCAGATTTCCTCGTGTCTGCTAAGATAAGTTGGTTTCTTGATAATTTTGTTAAGGAGGCGTATTGGGTGTTGCCTTCATTAGTCAGGGGCTTGAGTTAAAGCGCCGCGAGGTATTGTAACTCTAAAATAGTTACAATAGCCTCCTTATAGAAAAGATGTGAAAAGTTTACAGAGGCTGCAGAGGATGTTTACCATGGGGCTGAGTGGATAAGACATTCCGGACATTCTCTTGGGAGATTGGGAGGTTGAGAGCTGACTTGATAGAGTTTAACAAGATACGTCTCTACCGAAAGAAGTATAAGTTGCGTCTTCCCACCGCCAGCCTAGGGCGAGATGTAGCACTTCCATAGCACCCTCCCCAACTCAGGGTCACGTGGGGCCATGGGAGCAGGTGATAGATGGTCGTATGTGCTGCTGATGCCGGTCACATATGCTGCTTATGTCATCACTGACACAAGGAACAAAATCGCTGAAGAGTATTGACGACGGCTGGAATCAGCTGTCTTGTAAAGGTACTTTCTAGGA
Organism: Hypanus sabinus; assembly: GCF_030144855.1. Lineage (NCBI taxonomy): Eukaryota > Metazoa > Chordata > Chondrichthyes > Myliobatiformes > Dasyatidae > Hypanus > Hypanus sabinus. The sequence goes on from NW_026779472.1 coordinate 164,726, forward strand.
GAAGCCAATAGTCAGTGCAAGTGGTTTAGATGGGACATCCGGGTGGGTTTCTTAAATTAATATGAATATTGTCAAATCAAGTCAGGTCTAGTCACTTTTTAGTGTCATTTCGACCATAACTGTTGGTACAGTACACAGTAAAAACGACACAGCGTTTTCCAGGACCATAGTGTTACATGAAGCAAAACAAAAACTACACTGAACTACGTAAAAACAACACAAAAACTACACTAGTCTACATACCTACCCAGGACTGCATAAAGTGCTCAAAACAGTGCAGGCAGTACAATAAATAATAAGAGATTTAGTGCTTTTAACGATCTCTACGGAGGAGCCGTCAATGTTCAGCGGGAAGTGGTCGCTCTGTGCCCTCCTGAAGTTAACGACCATCTCTTTTGGGTTTTTTGTTCAGACTCAGAGACAGGTCGTTCGCTCTGCACCAGTCCGTTAGCCGCTGCACCTCCTCTCGGTAAGCTGACTCGTTGTTCTTGCTGATGAGACCCACCACGGCCGTGTCATCGGCGAACTTGATGATGTGATTCGAACTGTGTGTTGCAGCACAGTCGTGGGTCAGCAGAGTGAACAACAGTGGACTGAGCACACAACCCTGGGTGTAAACTCACACTCTCCTTCTCAGATCAAAATCAAAGCTGCATCGATTCGAAGTTAAATACAAATAATAAGCAGGGTGTCTCAGAGGGGTGTGTCTCAGAGGTACAAATCAATTGTAAGATTCCAGTGGAATGCTCAGCTTGAGAGACGCCTAGTCACCCGGGCATTGCAACCATTAAAAATCACGAGTGCTCTAAGTGAGGCTCGAACTCACAGCCTCGGCATTTCTCCGCCGTGTACTGCCATATAAGTACCGCGCGCTAACCGATTGCGCCACTAGAGCCCAGTGCTGCAAAGACGTGTTTTTTTTTCCATGGAAAGAAAATCTAGAAGAAAATTACAGATATCATAGTGCATAGAGCCAAAAAATCTATACAACCCGTGAAAAGGCCGTTCGGCCCACAATGTATTCTCATTCCAGCTAAAAATCAAATCAAATGCACTCAAACTCTAATCCCTCCTTCCTACCCTGTCCATATCCCTCGATCTTCCTTACATCCGAGTGCATATCGAGTCAACAAATGTGCACATCAAATACCACCTATAAATTTGCTGATAATGCAAACATTGTTGGTCGAATCTCAAATGGAGACGAGAGGGCGAACAGAGGTGAGATATGTCAACTAGTTGAGTGGTCTCGCAGCAACAGGCTTGCACTGAACGTCAGAAAGACGAAAAAGCATATTGTGTACTTTAGGAAGGAGAGAGATATCAATCCTCATAGAGGGACCAGAAGTGGAGAGAGTAAGCAGTTTCAAGTTCCTGGGTGTTAAGATCTCTGAGGACTTAACCTGGTCGCAACATATCGATGCAGTTATGAAGAAGGCAAGACAGCGACTATACAGTACTTCATTAGGAGATTAACGAATAGACTCAAACAACTTCTGGAGAGCATTCTGACAGGCTGCGTCACTGTCTGGTATGGGGGGGGGGGGAGGTGGGCGAGGAGTTGCTACTCTACCGGCTGGGGAGATGGGGAGCCTTATGATCATGCCGATGTAAGCAGAGAGCTATGGATGGTGGAGAACAAGTGAGCACTCAGTACTCAGTAGGCGAACTTTTACAGACTTTCCATGAGCGAGGGTGGCAGGCGACAATTGCAGTCTGATTCTTAAGGGAACAGCGGCATCCAACCATTTTCCGGCGGAATGTCATGTTGAGACTTGGATGGCGGTCTTTGTTATGCTGGAAAAATGATGCTGGAGCTCTTCCCTGGTTGGGAACTGAAGGGTACTTCATCCTCTCTTGAATCTTTCTCTGTGCGTTTGTTACTCTGTGTGTCCAGACGCCACGTTAGGGCTGAACACTTGAATTTTCATTATAGTTGATTATCCGCTCGCAGTGCTTCATTTTCATAGGCAGATCATGTGAACTTTCACCTAACTTTTGCACTCGAGGTCCCTCCAATAATATATCATCAATGCCGTTAAATCTGGGACACCAAGTGAGAGATTGCTAGTTACCGACCCACTGGCTAATGGATCATGACAGTCAGTCTGCCTTGCTATATCGGTCCTGTAAGACTGAGAAAATAATCATTTCCCAAACTCCCCAAGTGTTTTCCATTGATAATCTCCTTGTGAATTCCGCTCCATCAAATTCGCAATATCTGACACAACAGCATATAGTTAGAGGGGCAAACAGACAAAAACAGACAGCAGAAGGCACGCAGCAGGACAGACGAATAGATAGATGGATAGATAGATAGATAGATAGATAGATAGATAGATAGATAGATAGATAGATAGATAGATAGATAGAGTTAGATAGAAACAGACAGACAGTTAAGCAGACCAGAAAGACAAATAATCAACAAATCAGCAAAGAAGTACGAGACGCGAGGCAAGAACTACAAATAAGAAATGTGTGTGTGTGTGTGTGTGCGTGCGTGTGTGTGTGTGTGTGTGTGTGTGTGTGTGTGTGTGTGTGTGTGTGTGTGTCTGTGTGTGTCTGTGTGTGTGTGTATGTGTGTATGTGTGTGTGTGTGTGTGTGTGTGTGTGTGTGTCTGTGTGTGTCTGTGTGTGTGTGTGTGTGTGTGTGTGTGTGTGTATATATATATATAAATATCAGCATTGTAGATAATTACTCAGGGATGGATGTTCTTACTCAGGGATGAAGATTCTTACTCGAGGATGGAGAATCTTACTTAGGGATGGATATCCCTACTCAGCGTGGCTTAATCGGATGCGAGGTAGGGACAAGCCATCGCCATAGAAGCAGCGAGAGGGCAGTTGGGCCGGTGTAAAAACAAACGACGTCGCAGTTCATTCCCGATCCTTGCCAGCCGGTCAGGTGGATGATCAGATGTCCTCTTCGCTCTGCCTCCGATGCCAGTGGAGACCGCCACAGGCGGGGAATATAGATCGAAGTTCAGTGGAGTGAGCTTCACCAGAGAACGCAGGATCAACTACGTGGTCCGTACACAGGGATTCCGGAGACCGGGTGATTTTTGTTCTGATGTAGAAGCGACATTATTGTGAACAACGAAAATGCAGTAGCATGGGTCGCAGAGTGGTAACGAAATTTCTGCGTCAAATGTCTACATCTGAAGACACTCAGCACCTTCCGTTAACGAATGCTAAAACTTACAGATCCAATAAACCTGTCCCTCCATATTAGATGCACCTGATATTGACAAGTAGTTACCACTACTCAACACCAGTGTGTCTCTAACATTTTTTAAACTTCCGTATGAAACACGTCTTCCTCCGTTTCGAAAATTGAACTTTAGATTCGCCGCTGATACCTGAAATGTTTCATGTTCGGCAACTTCCTGGTGCAATCCTTCTGCAGCGGTTTCACTGCAATCACAACGAAACTTTATGATGCTCTTATTAGACCATAATTATACGTCACTGCGTCATGACCTTTCCGGTTTGTGAGGGCAGGTATTCGGAATGTGTTGAAATGCAGTCTACCCAGTCCCTACCCTCATTCCTGTTTGAAATCCCATTTCCTTACCCTTCTCTATATCAACAAACAAGAACCCTGTCATTCTTTGTCAATATCCCAACCCGACACATCCATGGAAGGTAATGACCTCATTAGTGACCCCTGTCTGTCCATCGATGACCATTTGCCAGTATTTCATCTGCTTTTATAGCACGGCGTCGTTCAACAATTGCAGTTCAACCTATAAGAGCACTCGCACATTTTCAGACCTGATTCACCTGCCATTACGGCATGAAGCTAATGTCCCCAGCTTATTCCATTCCATGGATCGGTCACGGGCATTCGTTAATGTAGGACCCGTTTTTTGTCAGTGTACATCACGAGACAGGTGTTGTTCCAAGGTCTGAAAAGAAAAAAAAAAACATAGAGTCGTCCAGTGAACCAGACTCTGCAGAAAGAGAAACAAGCTAACGAACACCCTCGGACTGAGGTCAAGAGTAAATGTGTCAATTTTCAACATGGAGGTTGTGGGGCTGTGAAAGATAAAGTCGACCACGGCACGTGAAACACTGGCTGCTCTTTAGGGTTTTATCGCACGAGGACGAGAAAGGAACATGGGCATCACCATGGAAAATAAGAGCGGTCAGTTCAGCCGGTGTAAGAGATTTGTGGTTCCATACTAGATCATGACGCAATCTGTCAGATATTCTCCAGTATACACCCATAGATGTTAATCTGAGTTTTAGATGGCATCATAAATTTGCACAAACTGACATAGCATGGGTTGTAAAAGCTGGTAAACGTTTCCAGGGCACTGCTAACAAATACTGCTCCACTAAGCCTCTACACTAACAATTCCAGTCGATATTTAGGTAATCATAGCCGAGCTGCAAACTACTCTGGTGTTCTGGTAATTTCCATAAGCTGGCTACATTTAATTATTTCCCTTCTGCTCGCATTTCAAACATCTTTGGAAATTGAAGCGCATAACATCTCAAAGTCCCCCCTTATCAACTCTCCAGTTATATCTCTAAAGCTGCCCAGAGGGAGGGAGGTGATTGATGGTGTCGGTGAATTCCAGTGTCAGTATTGCACAGGGTGGAGTACAGTGCTGGGTGTGCAAAGTTCGTCGTGGTCACTTCACAGTGTTCCGAGTTGTACAGGTCTGTGTCCTGACTTTGAAAATCTGGATATTGTAAAGTTCGTTGTCCACGCAATCAGCTGCCGAATATTCTTGTAAAGGCAAGTATGCAGGACATGTTTATATATAACCATATAACAATTACAACACGGAAACAGGCCATCTCGGCCCTTCTAGTCCGTACCGAACGGTAATCTGATCTAGTCCCACTGACGGGCACTCAGCCCATAACCTTCCATTCCTTTCCTGCCCATATACCTATCCAATTTTACTTTAAATGATAGCACCGAACCTGCCTCTACCACTTCTACTGGAAGCTCGTTGCATACAGCTACCACTCACTGAGTAAAGATATTCCACCTCGAGTTATCCTTAAACTTTTGCCCCCTAATTCTCAACTCATGTTCTCTTGTTTTTGAATCTCCCCTACTCTCAGAGGAAAAAGCCTATTCACGTCAACTCTATCTATCCCCCTCATAATTTTAAATACCTCTGTCAAGTCCCCCTTCCACCTTCTATGCTCCAAAAAATAAAGACTTAACTTGTTTAACCGTTTCCTGTAACTTAGGTGCTGAAACCCAGGGAACATTCTGGTAAATCCTTTCTGTATTCTCTCTATTTTGTTGACATCCTTCCTATAATTCAGTGACCAGAACTGTACACAATAATCCAAATTCGGCCTTACCAATGCCTTGTACAATTTTAACATTACATCCCAACTCCTATATGCTCTGATTTATAAAGGCCAACATACCAAAAGCTTTCTTCATCACCCTGTCCCCATGAGATTCCACTTTCAGGGAACCATGGTCCATTATTCCTAGTTCACTCTGTTCTGCTGCTTTCTTCAATGCCTTACCATTACCATGTATGTCCTATTTGGATTATTTCTACCAAAATATAGCACCTCACACTTATCAGCATTAAACTCCATTTGCCATCGTTCAGCCCTCTCTTCTAACTGGCCTAAATCTCTCTTAAAGCTTTGAAAACCTACTTCAATATCCACAACGCCACCTACCTTAGTATCGTATGATGGTTACAGCCTCCTCTTTCTCAACCCGCCGAGTTGCAGCAGAGTTTGCTTTCTGATTATCCAACTCCCGGCTGTTCCGTGCTTGAGCTACACTGGTCAGTGTCCATGCAGTCCAGAGTTGGTTAGTACAAGTCTGTTTTCTTACAGCGTTGCAGGTCGTTTGTGTACTCAGTGGGATGAGCATGAGAGGCAGTGAATTCACTGTGAAATGTTCATGTCTTTATTTCTACAGCAAATGACATGTGCAAATGATATAAGCGACATACCTGTATTCAGTAGCGGATAATACAATGGGCATATTGGAGTGGAAGTGGAAGCTTTAGCGTAAGTTCAAGTAAGGTGTTGGCTTTCTTTGTTTCATTTTCATGTAAGTAACTGACGCAGAGATTTAGGTGCAGACCTGCCTAGTTGCGTACCGAGGCGACAGCAATTTCAGTGTCCACAATGGTTTCTCCTTTACACCAGAGAGAGAAAGTACACAAAAACAAGAAGTGAGATTGGGTGCTTGGAGTGCCGAATACTTGCGCACGGTCCACGTGCTTAATCCGGATCTTCCTCCTTCACCTCAGTTTAATTCTTATTCCACTGACTTTCGGGCCATTTCTCTGTCTGCGGCCTTCTCCACTGACATCGTGAGGCAGGGCATAAATGAAAGGGACGGCATCTCATTTTCTAACTGACAAATTGCTACAATCGCGAATGAACTGTGATTTTTTTTTACACATCTGCTGAACTGCCCTCTCATTGTTTCTCTGGAGATGCTCCTTTCTCGCCCGGGTACGAAAAAGAAAGAACTGCCAGTATTTCGCGCACAACAGAGACTGAATAAAGTGCTCCATGTTCTACTTTATTATTCACCTCCCCACAATCTCTATGATGGGGAATAAAACATCTGCACATCTGACGCAGTCCCGGAGTTGAGTGTTAACTAGTTTCTCTTTATCCGGAGTCTGTTCCACTGGACGAGTTCTCCGAGTCCATATTTCAGTCTTGGACCTTGAACATAGGCTCATGTCTCGCAGATCATCAGCAAAAGAGAAAAGCTAAATAGCTCATTGCGTCCACTTTTATTTGCTCTAATTAGGCCAGCCTGGAGCAGGAACCTCCATTCCTGCGAGCACATGTCAAGAACAACGACTTTTTTCTTCGTCTAGACTTGTTCTTGTTTACTGATTTGCAGACGGTCTGTCTATCTATCTATCTATCTATCTATCTATCTATCTATCTATCTATCTATCTATCTATCTATCTATCTATCTATCTATCTATCTATCTATCTATCTATCTATCTATCTATCTATCTATCTATCTATCTATCTATCTATCTATCTATCTATCTATCTATCTATCTATCTATCTATCTATTTGTCTATCTATATATCTGTCTATCTATCTATCTATCTATTTATCTATTAGACTGACGGCCTGCCTGTCCTCTGCCTGGCTACTTGTCTATTTGCTGTCTAACTGTTCATCAGCTGCACTGTCAGATATTGCCAGGTTGATCGAGAAGATCTCACAAGGAGATGGACAATAATTATGGAGATTTAAATGCTTCTTTTCTCAGTCTTACTGGATGAATGTTCACAAGATGGAGACTTTGTGACGTGAGAATGATGTCATTTTACCATTCCATTGACACTTGATGGGCATTTACCGTGTCCGACTGAATTTCATGATCCTTGAGCCAACGAGTCGATAGCGCACAATCTCTCATTTGGTGTCCGAGTTTTAACTGCATTGACGATATATAGTCTGGTTGACATAGAATGCCAAAAGTAAGTGAATGTGCACGTGAACTGGCTGACGAAATGAAGCACAGTGAGTGGGCCATGAACTCAAATGAAAATACAAGTCTCAGCCCTGATGTGGCGTCTGGAGATAAAGGGAACAATGTAAAAACAAGAATGATTTTCATGTCCTGCAGTTTACAACCATGGAAGAGCTGCACTGTCATTTTCCCGAATGAACAGCGGCAGATATCCAGGTTTCTGCACTCCAATTTCCCGGAGTGTGGGTAGATGCCGCTGTCGCATTACCGCTCAGGCTGGAAATAACTGCCCGTCGTATTCCTTCATGGAAAGTCATGCGCCAAGTCGTGGTGCATCACAACTCATCCATCAAATGAAAATACAAGTTTCGGCCCTAATGTGGCACCTGGACATGGAACGGAATAATGCAAACAAGAATGAATCAAGTGTCCCGCGGTTCACAACCAGGGAAGAGCTGAACAAGGCGTGGGAGTTTCAGAAAGAGAGACAGACTGAGAGATAGGCTCATTAATAACACATATTGTTGTCGACGCATTTCCCTGTGCACTACTGGAATAAATTGGTATCAGGAAAAATAAAGAACCGAAAGTTACAAGCTTGAGGAATGCAGAAAGAACAGAGTTTCGGAATGTGTTGAAGAAACAACGTCATAATGGATCTGTTTATTGTCAGGCAGAGATAGAGAGGCGTCTATTACAAGAACGCCTGAAATACTGAAATTAAACAGTTTATTTTATTTTGTGCAAGAAAGAAAGTTTATTTCTGAAAACCGTTTTACATCTCGTAATCTGAGGCCAGCAGCCCGAATCGAAGCACATTGAATTGAATTCACTTTCATGATGCCAAACTTAACTTGTTTAGTGGATATAGCATCAATGGCCCCACAGCCACTTCATATTGAGCTGTTCCTTTAGTCTGGAGGAAACCCAGAGCAACACACCATGGGCCTGGGTCACAATACCTCTCAGATCTTCCCAGGTAGTTTTTAGCAGCCGGATTGTGTTATCATTTTCCACCCTTCCGGTTCTTTAAGCCTGGTTCGAGCATTTGGAAAATAAACTCCCCCGCCTACTAACGTAATTGTGCTCAGGCCCACGACAGCCAGCAAGTGTGTAAATTGCCGGGTGAAACACAGGAAGTAGCTCACTTGTGCAAAACCTGTATCCGTGAATTAGCAAGTGGGACCGTCATCGGGCAAAAGTGGGTTGGAAAGTAAATTTCAGCATGGAAAACAACGTCCACTTTGTTAAAAATAGTATTCATGAAAACTCTGTTCAGCTAAATGTGTTAAAACCCATGAGTGTTTCATTAGCTGGAAATGAATTTACATGTGATTGTATTCCACAGAACAAGATGTCCGTCCGCTCAGTTACTGTTGTTTGCAAGAGCTATTCTGCTGGGGTGCTGGGGGTGGGTGGGTAAGTTTCAGAATTCTTCATCATTCTACTGAATAAAGGGAATTACAGGGGCACGAGAGAGAAAATTGCCCGGGTCGATCAAAGGAGGATACTGGCGGTGATGATCGCTGATGTTTCTGGGAATAATTCACGAGGCGCAGGATGGATATGTCCCACGGAGGAAGAAGTTCTCAAATGGCAGGGGTAGGGAACCGTGGCTGACAGGGGAAGTTACGGACTGCATAAAGGCCAACGAAAGGGCAGATGAGGACGCAGAATTTAGGGGGAAGGATGATCGGGAACCTTTTAATATCCAACAAAAGGCAATTAAGAAGATATATTAAAAAAAATAGAAAAGACGAAACAAGAGCAAACAAGGCAATAACATAATGCAGGAAGATAAAACGTCGTTCCGTTATAACATGCGTAGAAGAGAAGTGGGGTTAATATTGGGTCACTGGAAAATGATGATGGTGAGGTGCGAATGGGGGACAAAGAATTGCAGATGAACCCAATAGGTGTTTTGCATCCGTCTTCAGGAACGAGGCTCTGATAACGGCGCAGCTGATATTTTCCAGATTACGCCTGAGTTAGAAGTCATGTACTTTCGAACATTTTGGGGAGTCGGGTTGTTTTCGAGTGTGTGACGGAGAGGAGATATGTTGTAAAATTATGAGATTATGAGAGACATAGTTAGAGCAGAGAGGCATTATTAGTTTCGCGGGGTTAAATGTCTATAATCAGAGTGCATACAGTGAATTTTATTGGGACAAAGATAAGTGAGCAGGGAGTCGGTATAAGTTTCCCAGGGTTAAATGTCAATCATCAGAGTGCATGCATTGAAGTTCATAGGGGCAGAAATATGAGAGTGGCAAATTATTAACAGAGAGAGACGGATACCAGAATTAGCGGATAGTAGCAGCGCGAATGCGATATCAGCGTTCAAGAGGTTCTCGTGCACATGAGTGGACGGGGATCCGGCTCCGCTCGTGACCGAAGAATAAGCGCGAGACCGTGTTGCTGAGAGCCGAAGGACAGTAGTCACGTGAACAGAACAGACTACGACAGAGCCGTAGAGTGAGCGATAGAGAATTGAAGTGGAAAAGGGATGTGGTCATTGAATGAGGTGGAGAGTTACAGAGACCAACCTGTATATGGAAAGCAGTGACTGTGTCAGTACAGAGCGGGGAAACTCACAGTGACGTGTTTCAGTGCACGTTCAGACACCGAGTTCACAACGCCCGACACTGTCCGCTGTTTCATGTCACATCAATCGTTTCTAACACTGTACAGACATCCGGCAAACGGAGTAAATATATTAGTGCTGTAAAAGTGGAGCATCTTCACCATGCTGTTGGTCAAATGGAACTTACTGCGAGTGACAGGATTCCGGACAAGAAACACAAAACTGACAAATCCTGAATTTATTTGGAAAACTGATTAATTTGGAAAACTTATGTCACGAATGTGAAATAATCAGAGTATAAATAATTCTTCGAAACAGGGGTCGTGTCAGTGTAGAGTCAGAGTTAAATATTGCAAGAAGGTTACTGTTGTTTGGCGAGACTGAGTGGGGCAATATTGATCAATAAAGCAAAAGCGACCATGATTGAAAATGACATCGAGAGCCATAAGTATTCCCTACAGTAGCTGAAGGAAGCGTGTAGTTTAAGCAGAAATTCAGATAATTCCGGAAACACTACCTAAGGAGTAGCTAAGGAATCTGGTTTGGGGGGCTGTGGGGATTTACGGGAGGAGGAGCCAAAATGGCGCTATTTTTACTAAGTAGCTAAATTTTTACTAAATAGTTCAAGCTCATCCGTGGAAACATCTTTGCTTTATCTCTTTCTTTCTTTCTTTCTTTCTTTCTTTCTTTCTTTCTTTCTTTCTTTCTTTCTTTCTTTCTTCTTTCTTTCTTTCTTTCTTTCTTTCTTTCTTTCTTTCTTTCTTTCTTTCTTTCTTTCTTTCTTTCTTTCTTTCTTTCTTTCTTTCTTTCTTTCTTTCTTTCTTTCTTTCTTTCTTTCTTTCTTTCTTTCTTTCTTTCTTTCTTTCTTTCTTTCTTTCTTTCTTTCTTTCTTTCTTTCTTTCTTTCTTTCTTTCTTTCTTTCTTTCTTTCTTTCTTTCTTTTTCCCAAGGTGGATGAGGTCCTGTTGAAGACTGGGATCTACAGCTGCGCTCAAACTGTCATTTCTCGTTTGGGTTTCCTGCTCCCGGAGCTCACTGACCGGCCGTTTTCCGACATAACAAGGACCGTTCCGGCCGATGCGACTGCGGGAAGCGGCCCTGCGCTGCCCTGTAGACGGCCAATTCCATGCCGGTGTCGCCGTACGAGGTTCGGGGTAGAAGGAACATCAAAGTTTCGGCAAGGCGGTTGCAGCTGATGGACGAGCGATTGCAGTCACAGATGCTGGTGCAGAGACACATGATTTGTAGTTTTCCGATCAGGACGGCAGGAATGATGGTGTTGTACGCTGAGCCATAACCAATATAGACCATCCTGACGTTGATATTTGTACTGTCCAGGTGACCCAAAGCTGCGAGGAGATTCATTGAGATCGCTTCTGCTATTGCAAGTTGCAGAAGGCCCAAGTCCTTACTAAGACTGGAGATGATTCGAGCCATGAGCTACATCTCAATGTATTTCATCACCGTAGACATGAGTGCACTGGACAATGTTCATTAAGGCAGCTTTCACTGATCTTGCTGGGCACTAGTATATTTGCTGCCCTTTTGAAGCAGACAGGAACAAGGCCAATGAAAATGTCTTTCAATACCCCTGCCAGCTGGATGGCACAGCTTTCAGAGCCTTGCCAGGTACTCCTTAGGGGACTGCAGCCTTGCAGGGTTCACCCTCTTGATGGACAACCTGACGTCGGCCCCCAACGCAGAGATCACAGGGTCACCGGATGCTGCAGGGATCCTCACAGCTGAAACTTTATTCTTCATTTCTAATCCGACAGGAAGCGAAGCAATACTGTCCTTCATGATGTTGTGTTTTGCTTTGTAGGAAGTCATAGCAGCAAACCCTGCCAGAGTTGATGGGTATCCGACGTCGCCTCTAAACTCCTTCCGAACTGTTTCTCAGCTCTGGAAATAGTCCTCTGTAAGTCACACCAGGTTTCCCCGAACAGACCTGGTTCACCGGAGTTAAATGCCACAGATCTGGACCTTAGAAGACTACGAACCTCGTCGATCATCCGCAGGTTTTTAATTTGGGAATGCACAGGAAGATTTCATAGGGCAACATTTATCCACGCAGGGTTTAATGTAGTCTGTGTGTTATGAGAGATGAACAGACCTGATGGACAATGGAGTGCAGAGTTAACCATCCCCCCGCCCCGAGAACCATGAACTATTGCTGTTGCTATGCTGCTCATGAGAGAGAGAGAGAGACGAAACACAGGCAGGAACATCTTCTACAGATAAGAGGGAGAGAGAGAGAGACTGTTGATTTATTGTATTTTGACTCTTCCTTGATTATTAACCTTTTCACTACAAGAACTTTACTTTGCTCGTTAGCATTGCTCAGGATACAGCAGGAGTGGACGGACTTGATGGACACAGTCATTCAGTATTAATTGATAGCTGAGACCCCCTTAGTAGGGATAAAATACAGGTCTGGGAAGACACCCTTCAGACACACCAGTGTTGTGATTGTGTTGTGAACCAACAAGGAAGGTGGCGGCTTCAGTGATCGAATCAGTCTGCATGAGTACAACAGAATTAAGCCAAAACGATGACTACATTGAAGAGCGGCGGAATTGAGAGGAGCAAACTTGCAAAAACGTCAGAAAAAATGAAAGCAGTTTTCGTAGATCACTTTAACTTTCAACATTGTTCTGGTATGGAGTTCCGGAGTTTCTGACACTATCGTATATATATATATAAACTGTTATTATTGCGCATGTTAGTTCAGTTTAGGTTTTATTTTCAATATATATATATATTTTTCTTGCATTTTTTATTTTTTTTCTTCTTTTGATGATTATTCGTGTTTTTTCATGTATAATTAATATAGTTTACATTGATTAATGTACTATTTTTGCTGACATTTTAATAAGATATTGTTATTCTATTACTAATGTAACCAAGATTAATGTACCCATAACCTATTCAATTTCACAATACGTTTTTTTTTATATATGAAATTCAATAAAAAGATTGAAAAAATAAAAAAACACTTTCAACATATTGACTGGGACTTTGTTTCTGTAAAGAAATGGTTGGGATAGAATTTGCCAAATCTGTTCAAATGAATGCTGGGTAAGCGGGAGTCCTTCAGAAGCGGTATTGAGTGTACACTGCTCCTATATTCCTGTTAGAACAAAATCCAAAGTCCACCATTATTACAGAAGCTTGCTTTTCAAGGGGTATATTTACTTTTGTTAGGCAGACGGTCTGTATAACAAACGTGAGGAATAAACACCATTTAAGAGAACACATGAGGGAAATCAGCAGGTTTAGAATCTGTCCTGACGTTGCTCCAGAAGAAAACCTGAAGGTGACTTGGAAAGAAAGACAGATAGACACAGAGATAGTATATAGACAGATAGACGGATAAATTTGTGTTGAGTCAGGTTAGGGTGACTAATGTCCAGATTCTTGAAACGTTGTCCACGAGAACCTTGTAGGAGCCAAATCCAGTGATCTTGTGGTCTCGGCTGAGATATTCAAAGGATTCTTATTCGCGGTGAAGAGGCCAGGTGACTGGGGAACAGGTATTGTCCTTTTTCTCCTGCTCGGGAAGGGCTCGGATTTTGGCGGGAAATTACCGGCCAGTGAGTCTGAAGCCGGCAGTAGATAAACTATTCCAAGGCACTCGAAGATACGGTATATATATGTTAGGTATTTTGATAGACATGGCATTATTGTTGAAATTCAACGTGGCTTTATGAGTGGTATGTCATGTCTAAGCAATCTTACAGACTTTTTTTTCTAGGAGTTACCAGGAAATCTGATGAAGTGTCAGTGGACCTCGTTGACTTGGACATCAACAAGGATTTTGACAAAGCTCACATGGGAGGTTAGTCCAGACGGTTCAGTCCCTTTCTTTCCGTGAGATGTGGTAAACCGGATTTAACTTGACTACGGTAGAAGCCAGAGAGTGAAGTTATATGGTCGCCACTCTGAATGGAGGCGTGAAATTTGTGGAGTGCCGCAGTGATCACTGCTGGCTCTGTTGTTAATGAGATCGGTGGGATGTTACACACTGGGAGGACTGAGCAGCGTGGGACGTACACATGGAATAGTACGGCACTGAGTAGCGCAGTGAACAAAGGGGTCTGTGAGTACAGATCCATTATTCATTGATAGTGGTGTCTGAGGGAGATCGGGTCGTAAAGCGGGTTTTGGGCAGGTAGACATTGACAAATCAGGTTATTTAGCTGAGTATGTAATTCTGAAGTTGAATTGTACGTTGTCGAGACTCAGTTTGGAGTATTGTGTGGAGTTCTGATCAACTACCTGCACAAAGAAATCACTGAGAGTGAACAAATACAGAGAAAGTTTACAGGGCCTTTGTTGAAGCTTGAAAACCTGATTTAAAGGGAATGTTTGAATTAGTTCGGACATTGATTTTGTTTTCCTTATCCTGAGCACAGGAGAATGTGGGGGTATTGCACAGAGGCATACAAATTATGAGGGGTAAATGGAAGCAGGCTTTTGTCATTATTTGAGTGAGACTAAAACTACCATTCATAGCTCAGGGATGAAAAGTAAAATATTTAAGGGAACCTGATGGGGAGCTCTATTTCACGAATGTGGAGTAACTGTGCAACTAGCTGCCAGTGAAAGTGGTGGACGTGGGCTTGATGTAACATTTAAGACAAATTTGGGTAAGTACGTGAATGTAACTGTACGGAAGTCGAGGCGGAATTTGACACGGACTGGATGGGTCCTGGTTTTGTGCTGTGGTACACTATTTCTGTGACTCCTATGAAATACATTGAATGAACATCGAACCTATTGTTTGCCATGCACCGCCAAGAGTTCCATGTGTTACCCAATGTCACAATGAGTAAAAAGAGACCGAAACAAACACTGGTTGTTTGTTCAATGTCCTGTAGCTAATGTAACTAATGGGGCATTAATTGGCTTAAGGAACGTTCCTCCTTGTGTATAAAGGCTCACTGAACCACCGCTTCTGGGCAAGTTGGCACTTTTCGCACAATTAATCGACGCTACTGGCAGAAAATGGGATACCCAGCGATTTATTATATCTTCTTAATTTACTATCCCGTACTGGCAACCGTTGGTATTCCAGGTAAGGTCACTGAAATGCCAAGATGTAAGACATACTGTAGTTTTAAAATTATACTCTGCAATTTAGAGCAGAAGTGTTTTGTTCTGCAAGTCTTTCCATATAAAATCACTCAGGAAATGATAAATAAATAAACGCTTCCCATCGATTTGTTTAAAAATATGATTTGCGTCACTTTGATGCCTTTATTGGTTTTCGTCTTGTTTGGTTTAATGTATTGTATTATAACCTTACACACTTATTTTTTGAATGAAATTAATTTGCTGCTGATAATAAACCTGAGTCTGGTTCAGATTCTAATACAAAGTGATTGTGTTTGATTCATGATGTCCTCTATCTGGAATAGTTATAGTGACTGCCCTGTGCATTCAGCCAAAGGGTATGTTCTATCCTGGTTGTCAGTCCACTGGAAACTGATATCTGAAGGGTCAACGGAAGTTCATAAGGGATACAGGAGAAAAGTAAAATTAATCCAGACGGAAAAGTGTTCTATGGAAATACCCTGAATTTAGGATAAACGAGAATCCCAATTTTTCTGGAGGGATAAAGCTATGCAGCACGAAAAAGAGATATTTGATCGAAAGATTCCATATCAAATAAGATGTTGCGCGAGGTTTCAGCGTTCACCCCACAACCTTTCGAATGCTTCACAACTATTTACCCGTCCAACAGCCTTTTATTGTTGGATCTCCTGAAGCACAGATGGAATACAGTATTGGGAAATGTACGGTAATGCATTTTGGTAAAACGAACAATTATGCGGACTTATGCGCAATATGGCCTACCAGTTTTACCATGCAAGCAAAGTCACACTGAGCAATTGAGGCATATTAAGAAATGACTGTCTCTTTCTAACTCTCTTTTCTCAGTTAACTTAGAGGCGATAGTGATCCTGTCTCGCAGAAATTGTGGGCTCTCCAAATGTATCACTCGTTACCTCGTGGCCATGGCGGCCGCAGATCTGATGGTCGTTGTCCTTTGTGTTGTATTGTATAAAATCAGTGCTCTCTATCCGTATGCCGATTTTTTGGTGAAACCGCCGCTGTGTGCTGTGGGACTTATTCTGGGGAATGCTGCCAGGGATTGTTCCGTTTGGCTGACTGTCGCTTTCACTTTCGATCGCTACGTCGCGATCTGCCTTCAGAAGCTGCGGCCCCGATATTGTACGGAGAGAACAGCGACTGTGGTGATCGTGGCAGTGGCCGTAGGTGGCTGTGTTCAGACATTTCCATTTTACTTTGCCGGAGACCCAGGGAAGTGCATTCCCAAACCCGAGTACTATACATCATCCCTGTGGAGAGGGTACGATTTATTTGACAACATCATGACCCCATTATTACCAATTGGTTTAATTCTCCTGTTCAATGTTTTAACCACCAGATCTATTATAGCAGCGAATATGGTTCGCCGTGGACTTCGGAGGATCACTGACAACAAAAGTGATCCAGAGGTTAAGAACCGGAGAAAGTCAATGGTTTTGTTGTTTGCTGTGTCTGCCAATTTCATATTATTGTGGATAACAAATATTGTTCACTCCATGACCTGGGCAACGGTAAACTTTTATTTGACTGACAAATATTACAACACGCCTACATTTATACTACAAGTGTCCGGGGATATGCTGATGTTGCTCAGTTCCTGCACCAACACGTGTATCTATGGACTGACACAGAGGAAATTCAGGGAGGAGCTGAAGAATGGGGGGAAGTATCTGTTTACACTGAATGGGAAGCTTTCTAAATAAAATGTAAATGTAATTATCCCTAATTGTGTTTTGTAATAAATATGTAGAGGATTTCACCTTTGTATCGCTGTTCAGTGGCTATTGCAGCTCTCACTCTACAACCCGTTGTGTTTTACATGGAAACGTGAGCAGCAGATTAAGCAGCAACAAAGTGATTATTATCTCTGCGCACCACGTGGCTATTCATATGTATAACATTAGATTAGATTCCTCTGTGGCAGATGAAGAACTGAAACTCAAAACTAAGAATGACGAAGTTCAAATATCAAAGTCGTTTTATAAAATAATACGCCGATGACACGAGATGCGACAATGAACATGCAAAAGCAGACAAAATGTACAAACCACTATGAGTCTGTAGAACTTTGTAACATTTTAAATGCCGAATCTAGGGAAACTTTTATGAATATACTTGCAATACATTTGCAATATGTTGTCTTCAATCCAACCACATTACTCCGAACTCTGCTGACTTATTTTCCATTGCAAAAGAGGTCAGAAGTCACAAATGCAAAATTCTCTCCATGGATGCTGCCTGACGTGCTTAGCTTTTTCCTGCGTGTATAAAAACTCGGCTGGATCTAAATGCGTGCTGTATGTCAGGGACCCTTATGCACGTGCAGATATCCATCATGTCAGGGCCACGTGGTAATCTTCGGCATTACGAAGTCAACACCTATTCATGTTGGGAGAGTGGGATGTGATTGGGGACATCCCATTCCTTTCACAAAAAGGTCGTCAGGGAATATAGTACTGTGTCATTTAGTTTCCTTTGTTACGTACTTGTCACGTGACAGGCGTTGAACTTATACTGGACTTGAGGTAATGGTCTTGTGATGGTGGAGTGACGTCATTTTCCCGCCAGTAGAGGTCATGTGACAGCTTTTTTTACAGGGTATAAAAGGAGATCCCTCCCTGTGAGGAGGGGCAGTTCGTGGTTGGATTTGCCATGTTGACTTCATGACACTGCGTGGTTTAATGTTATGACGCAGTTTAGTTGAAAGATGGAGTTTTATTTAATGCCTAAAGTTTAAAAGGTCATTGCCAGCAGTTTCTTTATAATACTGCTGGTTGAGAATCAGCGGAGAGTGAAGTTCGGAGTTCGGGAGTTAGAAGATCGACGAAAATCGATTTCGACGGTGAAACAGGTTCGACCTTGTTTGATCCTCATTCGGAAGGATTTCGTTGACTGTGCTCGTGTGAAAAGCAGAAAGGATTGAGTACAATTTTGTAAAGGAATGGTCAGTATATTTAAGCTGTTTCATTTCATCTTCGTAAAACTCTTCGTGGGAAAAGTAGTTCGACTGGGAATCGCAACAAGACGACGTGAAAGAAAATTTAAATCGTCATAAAAAGTCTCTCCCTTAAATGGACTGTAAGACGTTTCAACTTTTGCAATACTACTTTGAAGAAGTGTTTTTTTTTTCAACATCGCTTTAAGAACTGTTTAAGCTTCCTTGCTCTATTTATGCTGCCGCACAGCAGCTGATTTCCAGTTACGTGAGTGTTTTGATTACTTTTGGGGGTTTGTTTTTCAGTGTTTAATAAACGTGTTATATGTTATAAAAACCATGCCTCACTCGTTTATTTATTGTTGCTGAATCCGTAACATAAATATGGGGGTGCGTCCGGTATGGATCATTTGAGTTTAAATGCTTGTTAAATTTTGAATCGGTGTTTTGAAAAAGGGGAATACTCGATTATTTTGCTTGATTGGCTTGTGTGTGGTATTCGGCAACAATGAATATTGATGAGTTTCTGGAGTTGTTAGCGAAGGCGATAAAAACTGAGGCATCTGAGATAGCTAGTAGATTGCAACTTAAAGGTCTTTTGAAGACTACATCAAAGGCTCTAATACAGAGAAAAATCGCGACACTCCATGTGGATCCGGTTGATTTCGATGAATCGGTTTTAGAGTCGTTTCCGATAAGTAATATAGAGATACAGTTGCAAATCGAACAAATGAAGTTGGAACAAAGTAAAGTAGAATTGGAGTGTTGTAGGTTAGAAGCTGATAAGAAAAAAAGGGAATTTGAATATACGAAGACGGAATTCAGGTCTGGGAATCAGTCTTCTGGTTCTAGAAAACCATCTGTTGCTAGTCAAGAAATTAAATTGGTCCCACCATTTAGTGAAACAGAAGTGGAAAGATATTTCCAAAATTTTGAAACGATTGCTCAGATTTCAGAGTGGCCGAAAGATAAATCGTCAGTGTTGTTACAAAGTGCAATTAAAGGCAAAGCACAACAAGTTTATACCGCTTTACCTGCTGTGCAAGGCCTTGATTATGATATTGTGAAAAAATGTATTTTAAAATCATTTGAATTGGTCCCAGAAGCGTATAGAGAAAGATTCAGAAGTTTGAAGAAGTCTGTGGAAAAGCTTATGTGGAATTTGCCTATGATAAAGTTGTGTGTTTTGAAAGATGGGTTTCTTCTAAAAATGTAAATGAGGAATATCATATATTGAAAGAGCTGATTCTAATAGGGGAATTTAAAAGAAGAATCCCTGTTGAAGTAAGGACGTACTTAAATGAGAGGGATACAGATACATTTCAGGACTCTGCTAGATTAGCTGATGAGTATGTTTTAATCCATATGAATAAATTTCCTCAGGGCAGAATGTTTAAGAGGAAAAATAACATAGAGACTCCAGGTAAATCTGGAATTAAATCAGAGGTTAATAAGAAAGTTGATGAGAAAGGAAAGCCTGTGAAGGAAAGACAGTTTGGTCTTATTTGTAACTATTGTAAGAAACCTGGCCATGTAATAGCTAACTGTTTCAGATTGAAAAAGAAAGAGAAGAAAACAGTTCCAGATGCTTGTGTGCAACATACTGAAGCAACTGTAAAATTACGGGTTTCGATAAACACAAATGAGGTTGTGTTAGATTCTGTCCAAGTTAAAAAGGGATATGATCATTTTATAACTGAAGGGTTTGTATCCTTGAAAGAAGGATCTTCTCTGGTGCCAATAAAAATCCTTAGGGATACTGGAGCTTCTCAATCACTGATGTTAGACAGTGTTTTGTGGTTTAATGAAGAGTCTGATACTGGTGAGGTAAATTACATAAGAGGTGTTGGGAGTGATTTTATGCCTGTACATTTACATAAAGTAAATTTAAAGTCAGGGTTAGTTACAGGATTTGTTAAAGTAGGATTATAGCCTAGCTTACCTGTGAATGGTATTTCATTATTGTTAAGTAATGACTTGGCAGGTGGAAAAGTTTTTTCCTGAAGTGCATTTGACAATGAAGTCAGAGGAACCAGAGATGAATTCTAACACAGATTATTCCTGTGTTATGACTAGAGCTATGGCTGATAAGATTGATGCGCAGAATGAGGTTGTTACTCATGACTGTTCAACTCAGGATTTTAGTTTTGAGGATGTGTCAGAGACTTTCTTACCTTCGTTCTTTGAACAAGATTCTTGGAGTAAGTCTGACTATGAAGATTTATCTCTGTCTCGGAAGAGGATGATAGCAGAGCAAAATAGAAACCCTGAGATTATAAAGTTAAGAGAACAAGCTCTAACAGATAGTGAAATTGAGAGGGTGCCAGTGGGATATTACTTGGAAAAAGGAGTATTGATGAGGAAGTGGAGATCACCTACAATTCCTGCAAGTGAGGAATGGAATATTGTTTACCAGGTAGTTGTTCCTAAAGTTCATCGAAATAAGATTTTTACTTTAGCTCATAGTGTGCCTTTAGGTGGACATAAAGGGGTAAGGGAAACTATGGACAAGATTTTAAAACATTTTTACTTTCCTGGTCTGAGAAAAGATGTGGCGATGTTTTGTAAAACGAGCCATACTTGTCAAATTGTGGGAAAACCAAATCAAGTAACACCAGTGGCTCCATTACAACCTATTCCAGCATTTGGTGAATCGTTTTCTAAAGATATTGCAGATTGTGTTGGTCCATTACCAAAGACAAAAACTGGTTATCAGCACTTGTTGACTATCATGTGCACTTCGTCTAGGTTTCCAGAGGCAGTACCACTTAGGAATATAAAAGCTAAAACTGTGACAAAGGCTATTATAAAATTCTTTACTTATTTTGGATTACCTAAGAAAATACAAACTGATCAAGACAGTAATTTTATGTCTGGATTGTTTTAACAGATAGTTTATCAATTGGGAGCTAAACAAATCACTTCGTCTGCGTACCATCCAGAATCGCAAGGTGCTTGGAGAGGTTTCATTCTACCCTCAAGAATATGATTAGGACAGATTGTGTGGAAAATGAAAGTGAATGGGATGCGGGTATAAACTTACTTCTATTTGCAGTAAGGGAATCGGTACAAGAATTTTTAGGTTCCAGTCCATTTGAACTTGCTTTTGGGCATAGAGTTAGAGGACCTTTAGCTTTATTAAAAGAACAATGGATTAGTAAGGAAATACACACTAATTTGTTGGACTATGTTTTGAAATTTTCAGGACAGGTTACATAAAGCTTGTGGCTTAGCCAAAGAAAACTTAAAATTGGCTCAGGAGAAAATGAAAACATGGTATGATAAAGAAGCTATGATGAGGATGTTTAAACCTGGAGATAAGGTGTCGGTTCTTTTCCCAGTGCAAACGAATCCTTTACAAGCTAGATTTCATGGTCCTTATGTCTAAAATCAATGATGTGGATTACGTGATAAAAACTCCAGATCGTAGACGGCCAACACAACTTCCCCATATAAATATGATAAAACCATATTTTGAGAAAGAATCTGATACTGTGACTCTTGTGCTTGGTGAGAATGAGGTTGATTTAACGAGGAACATGATAGATGATTCATCTGAATTTCATTCTAAATCTAACATTGTTTCTGTCAAGTTACCAAATTCAACCATTCTGGGAAATATTGATGAGAAGTTAGCACGTTTACAGCTAGAGCAGAAACAGCAGATGAAGGAATTAATGTTTAAATATAAGGATTTGTTTCCAGATGTTCCGAGAATGACTACTATAGTTTCACATGATGTAGATGTTGGAGACGCCAAAACTATTAAACAACACCCATATAGGATGAACATAGAAAAATATGAACTTGCTGAGAATGAAATTAAATATATGTTAGAGGATAATATTATTAAACCTTCTAACTCGAATTGGAGTTTAGCTTATGTTATGGTGCCAAAACCAGATGGTAGTATTAGTTTTTGTACGGACTATAGGAAAGTGAATGCTGTAACGTAAACAGATGCGTATCCAATTCCTAGAGTAGATGATTGTGTAGATAAAGGCGGAAAAGCAAAGTTCCTTACAAAGACTTATTTATTGAAAGGCTATCGGTGTGTTCCATTAACGGACAGAGGTAGAGAGATTTCTGAATTTGTAACTACATCTGGGCTATATAAATATAATGTTCTTCCAATTGGGATGAAGAATGCCCCAGGTACTTTCCAGAGGATGATTAACTCTGTGATTCAGGGATTGAAAGATACCGATGGTTATCTTGATGATTTAGTGACAGGAAATGATACTTGGGAAGCACACATTATTGCGATGGAGAAATTGCTTGAAAGGCTTTCAAAAGCTAACTTAACTATTCATTTAGCTAAGAGTGAATTGGGACATGCCATTGTGACTTACCTTGGTTATGTTGTGGGTCAAGGTAAGGTAGCTCCTGTTCAGGCAAAAGTTCGGGCAATTTTAGAGATTCCCACTCCAACAGGGAAAAAAACACTTAAAAGATTCTTGGGAATGGTACGATATTTTCGAAAATTTTGTAAGGATTTTGCTAATGTTGCCCTTCCACTTATTAACCTTTTGCAGAAGAATGTGAAGTTTCTGTGGACAGTACCGTGTCAAGAAACATTTGAGAAATTGAAAACAATGATATGTCAACAACCTGTGCTCAAGGCATCTGACTTTCAGAAACCTTTTTCATTAGCTCTAAAAGTTAGTGATGAGGCTGCAGGAGCAGTATTAATGCAAAGGGATGAGGGTGACGAGGTTGGTCATCCAGTAACTTACTTTTCAAAGAAATTTAATAAGCTTCAAACAAACTATTCTACAATAGAGAAGGAATTGTTATCTCTTGTTTTAGCTTTGGAATATTTTAAGGTATATGTTGGTACAACTGAAAAACCACTTATTGTTTACATTGATTATAATCGGTTAGTTTTTCTGAGTAAGATGCAAAACAAAAACAGAAGGTAATTAAATTGGAGTTTGATGTTACAAGAGTACAATATTGTGATAACTCATATTAAAGGTAAAGATAATGTGGTTGCTGATTGTTTATCTCGATGCTGAATGTACAATGTATTTTTTATGGAGTGTTTTCTTTTCAATTGTAACACTCCTACTGTATTGTGAGTTGTAAGATGTTATATGATGATACTCTATTGTATATGTGTATGTAATAAAATCTATACATTTGTTTTTCTTGTAAATAATTGTTAAAATTTTTGTTCTTGACAGGCAATTTTTTGGAGGGAGGTGTTACGAACTTGTCACGTGACAGGTGTTGAAGTTATAATAAACTTGAGGGAATGGTCTTGTGATGGTGGAGTGACGTCATTTTCCCGCCAGTAGAGGTCTTGTGACAGGTTTTTTTTACGGGGTATAAAAGGAGGACCCCTCCCTATGGGGAGGGACAGATCGTGGCTGGATTTGCCATGTTGACTGCGTGATTTAATGTTGTGACGCAATTTAGTTCAAAGATGGAGTTTTATTTAATGCCTAAAGTTTAAAAGTACATTGCCAGCAGTTTCTTTATAATACTGCTAGTTGAGAATCAGTGGAGAGTGAAGATCGGAGTTCGGGAGTTAGAAGATCGAGGAAAATCAATTTCGACGGTGAAACATGTTCGACCTTGTTTGATCTTCATTCGGAAGGAATTCTTTGACTGCGCTCGTGTTAATCCCTGTGAATAGCAGAAAGGATCGAGTACAGTTTTGTAAAGGAAAGGTCAGTGCCTATCATCCTTTACATTTCATCTTCGTAAAATTCTTCGTGAGATAAGTAGTTCGACTGGGAATCACAACAAGACGACGTGAAAGAGAATTTAAATCGTCATAAAAAGTCTCTCCCTTATATGGACTGTAGGACTTTTGATTTTTTGCAATAATACATGAAGAACTGTTTTATTTCAACATCGCTTTCAGAACTGTTGAAGCTGCCGCACAGCAGCTGATTTCCGAGTGATTACGTGAGTATTCTGTTTACTTTTGGGGGTTTCTTTTTCAGTGTTTAATAAACGTGTTATTTGTTATAAAAACCCCTGCCTCACTCGTTTGTTTATTTTTGCTGAATCCTTAACACCTTCTGTTAAATCAGATCTAATTATGTTCAAGTCCAGGAGTTTCCGAAACTTTTTATGCCATGTACTTTTACCATTAATAGATCGTCTCGTGGACCCCAGAATGGAAACCTGCATTGGAACAGAAAATATTCCTTTTTTATCTTGCATTATGTTCACTAGATTTTAAAGCAGATCATGTTTTGTTTTACTTTTTCATGAGCAAAGGACGGAAGCATTCTTTCATCTCCTGTGTGACGGATGGAGCTTAACCACATATGGTTGTATAACTGAGGAGCAGGAGAAAACACGATGCATTTTTTCCCGATTTTTTAAAATATTTGAAACGGGAGCGAGTATTATGATTCAGCACAAGAGGGAAAAGTGTCCTTCCACATCCGAACAATCTGTCCTTCCACATCCGAACAATCTGTCCTTCCACATCCGAACAAACTGTCCTTCCATATCCGAACAAAGTGTCCTTCCATATCCGATCAAAGTATCTTTCCACGTCCTGAACAAACTGTCCTTCCACATCAGAACAAACTGTCCTTCCACAACCGAAAAAACTGTCCTTCCATATCCGAACAAAGTACTCCGGCGATGGAGACCCCAGACAAAACTTAAAAAAGGGGTTCGATCCGAAACATCGACTGTATATTGGGCTCCAACATTTTGGGTGAATTTCACTAGATCTCCGTTATCTGCATTATATCTTAAATTTAAGATAATCGGCATTATAATCGTTTGATGTTGTAGGCATTCTGTATGAATCATTTACCACCGGGAGTGGCCATTTCAACCGCATGGCATTGCGGCTTTCTGTGTCCGGGTGTTATTCTCTGTCTCCAGGATGAACTAAATGCCGATCAGCCTGTACTGAATCAGCAGTGTTCTCCTGTTACCGAGGAAAAAGGCCCGGCGGTACAAAAATGTTTAGAAAACGCGACCACCTTCCTAATTTCCACGATTAAGTTGATAGCCCAGGCTGTAATTTCTCCCCACAAAGGACAAACTGTTTCTATCTGCATTTTTTTCCAGTTTTGAAGAATCACGGCGAATTTGAAATGAGACAGAAAAGATGGTAAAGAGGTCTCAATTGCCTGCCACTGCTGAACAGGGCAGATGCTTGATCAAAATCTGATATCGATTGAAATGCATTGACACAACGTTCCCAGAAATGCAGATCATTAGAAATAGCTCGTGCGAATCGAAAGAAAAGGAATTAAAGCAATGACGATGCTCTGCGGGACAGTGATTAGAAATTTCTGCAAATTTGTAGATACTTTATTACCACTGCTGAAGCTGAAATGAACTGACTTGATAAAGTGTGACCACGTCTGTGTTATTTTGAGATGTGCCAACATTCTGAGGTGCTGTGCCGTTCGTATAAAATCCATCACTATTAGGAGCAGATGATCAGGCGTGATTAAATGTTGTTTAGTTTTTTGCTTAATTTTATTTCTGCCGAATTCGAGATGAGAGATGATTTTCTTGTTTTTGCATTTTCTCCAACAACGGAATCGTTGAAAACACGAACAGCGTGAATTCTTTCCGAATGATTCATTCGTCCGTGCGGGCAGCATTCATGGGGATGAATAAACGGTTGAGGTATCGGGCCGAGATCTTTCTTCTTGTCTGGAAATGGCACTGGAATAAAATGGCGTGAGGAGGGGAAAGGTGATAGATGAAAGGCGGAGAGCTGGAGCGGAAGAAATCTGATAAGAGAGGACAGTGGAGTGCAGGAAAACCGGAAGTAGTTAGGGACGCAGTTTGAGGTGATAGTCGGGTGAGAATAGCCCAGTGTGGTGAATAGAAGGGAAGGGGAGGGGGAGAGAATCGTTTTTTATCGGCATTCATGACTTCAGGTTGGAGGCTACCTAGAGAGTTGTCTCTCCTTCCTCTTGAGGTCGGCCTCACTGTGGCACAGGAGGAAGCAATAGACCGAACATGTCTGATCGGGAACGGGAATCAGGATTAAAATGTTTGGCAAGCTCCACTTTTCACGGATGGAGCGGTGGTGCTCGAATAAATCAGCGCCAGTTTATCCCGGGTCTCTCCAACATAGAGAAGAGCGCATGTGGAGCACCAGACACGATTGTCGACCACAGCAGATTCACAGGTGAAGTGTTGCCTCACCTGGAAGAACTGTTTGGACCCGGACTGATGGTGAGGGAGGAGATGAATGTGCGGGTGTAGCGCTTTGGGTGCTTGCAGGGATACGCACCGCGAGGGAGATAGGTGCGGAGGGCTGAATGAAACAGTGGAGAGCGCAGAGATGGCGACGGGAGGTAGTGATTTCTTTGTTGGGAGCACTTTAAAATTGGGATCAACCCATACGCACTCACCAAGCCTTCCGCCACTTTAACGGCGATGGATTTCCTCTTGCGCTAACTTACCACCCCATGACGTTCCGCACCCAAAAATCACAATTCGCAACTTCCACCATCTCCAAAGAGATCGTACAAACAAACTTATTTTTACCCCTCCCCCCAACCACACTCGGCTTTCCACAGGGATCGCTTCCTCCGTTATCCCGTTTCCCTTCGTCCGTCTCCATTCATCTCCCTCCCGATGCTTATCCCTGCAAGCAGCCGCAGCGCTGCACCTGCCCGTCCACTTCCTACCCCACCACGGTCGTTGTCCCCAAACAGCCCTTCCAGTCGAGGCAACAATTCACCTACGAATGCACTGGAGTAGTCTGTGTGTCCAATGCTCCCGAAGCGGCTTTCTCTACATTGCCGAGATCCAGAGTTAACTGGGAGACCATTTCGCTGAGCAGCTCAGCTCAATCCGCCAAAAACAGATCATCCCGCAGGCCAAACATTTTAAGTACATTTCCTGTTCCTGTTCTGGCAAGTCAGTCCGCAGCTTCCTCGCTTTTTCTATGACGAGACCATCCTCAGGGTGGAGGAGCAACAACCTATATGTTGTCTGGGTAGTCTCCATCGTGACGTCATGAACATCGAATCCCCTTCCGGTATAAATAATCACCCTTCCCCTTTTGTTCTCTTCCTCAATCTGGCCTTTTACCTCTTCTCAGCTGCTTATCAGCTCCTTGTCGGTCCTCCCCAGCTTCCCTTTTAGGTAGGCTCCATTTTCCAGTTTAATTAGATTCATTCCTCTCCATCCCTTTAGTTTTCCTGTCCGCCAGGCTTGATCTATCACCGTGCAGCTATCCTTCCCCCTCTCGGCTACCTTTTCATTCTGGCGTCACACCACTTCGTTTCCGGTCCTGGAGGAGGGTCTCGGCCCGACACTTCGCCTTTTTATTCATTCCCAAAGATGCTGCCTGACCTGCCGAGTTCCTCTCGCAGTTTGTTTGTGTTGCTTTTAGTGTTTTTGTTGAGAGATATCGTGACGGAGGTGAAAGTCACTTGTGTCATTGCGATGTTTTTGAGCCGTTGATGCCTCTCTGCATTTCACAATAATGAAGTTGTATTAAAAGCCGGGCGCCCCATAATGTTCAGGTTATTAATGACTCTGAAAACCTGTACTCAGATAAAGCGCTTTCAAGGCCAGGAGCTTTCCATCCTTGCAGATACAAACATTTGGAACGAGTTACTATCAGAAACATCAAGTTGTCATTGCTCTCACGATGTGATTCTAAGA
The DNA here is from genome assembly GCF_030144855.1 of Hypanus sabinus. NCBI lineage: Eukaryota > Metazoa > Chordata > Chondrichthyes > Myliobatiformes > Dasyatidae > Hypanus > Hypanus sabinus. Next base: position 192,430 of record NW_026779472.1, read on the forward strand.
TGGTCATTGGTCTAATGATACATTAGTAGATTTGTAGGTGGACAGTGTGGGATTTATTTGTCAGTTTCATGGCTCCGATTTGTGACTCTCCCATTGACGAGGTGAATGCTATGAGTGAGTTGATTAGGTAGTGTTGCGTTATAACATTGAAACTTGCAATATGTTTGAACAACATTGCTTGATATTCAGTTTTTCTACAGTATTCTTATTTTGTTCGTCTGGCGCTAATATTTGGGATTATGTCACACCATGTATGTGGTTTTAGACTATTTTATGTGATGCATTCGAGAGGTTACCGAGTGTTTCAGCCTGCTGAAGGAAATGAGTAAAGTTCCGAATGACATTAGATGAGCTTGGCAGGGATCCTCAGGGAAGCGTGAGGGGCATGAAGTGTTCAATAGCCCTCGCTATCTCGCTTTCGCACACGCTCTGTCTCCTTCGCGATGTCTCATTTTTTCTCTCTCTCGCAATCCCTCTTTCACTCGATCTACTTCCCTCTCTCTTTGTCGCTCTCTCTCACTTTCATTCGGTCTCAACCATAACACATCTCTCTCTCTCTCTCTCTCTCTCTCTCTCTCTCTCTCTCTCTCTCTCTCTCTCTCTCTCTCTCTCTCTCTCTCTCTCTCTCTCTCTCTCTGCTACAAGAACAGGTAATTATACTGTATTGTCTTTTATAAAAGTTAAAATCTGTTACTATTGTTGTTCAAGGTGGCAGAGAGTAAGACAACCCACGATTAAGAAAAGAAGAATAAGAGCGAAAAGGAGGGCGAATAAAACGACGGTTTATGACTGGAGCAGGATTGTTTGATACGGACGAAAAAATAGTGCAGGATCGGTCAGTATTCTTTACGCCGGGAAGCATGGGCCAGAGGTTTGCCCCAAGCTTCAATTTGATAGGAGCGGCTGGTCAGATGTAAAGGGCGATTAATGCCCTCGGGATCATCTGTAACTCTATTTTGTAACTCTAAGGCAACACACACAAAATGCTGGAGGAACATAGCAGACCAATTAACGTCAATGGAAAAGAGTAAACAATCGACCTTTCTGGTCTTCTCCCTTCATTAAGACACTGATTTTATGAGGGTTCTTTTATATTTCGCGCATCTGTAGAATTTATTCCTAAAAATAAAAGCAAAATAATTCTAGATTGAGTAAGTCAAGTACCGATCAATCCCATGCCTCCTAACATGCTGCCTGAGTCTATTATTGGGACTCATGTCGGCCGTTTCACTCAATTCCATTTAAACAGCATGCATTGCTCTTCCCTCAACAATTTGGGTTGTCACCTCCTCAGAAAGTCAGAGCAGCCGCTGGACTGAGGTGCTTAGTGAAAGATTCCTCAATTCAGCGTTATCTGGAACGGATGATTCTGAATATACAACCAATATTCAGTTCGTGTTTGATTTCAATGACACTTGGACAACCTGCATGCGTATATTACAAATCATCTGAACCATCGTCCAATGAATTATCATGTGCCGGTTTATGATTTACAAACCGTCAGGCGGTTCATTTAGTCGATTCTCTTTCAATATTTTTATTGTTTTTTTTTAACAAAAATATATAAAGGAGAATATTTATGACATATCAATCATAATATATTTGAATCGAACTTATCATCTTATTACCCCATATTCATATAGAAAAAATTGAATTATAATATTGAAAAGTATTAATTTACTATACTAAAAAATTCTTAACCCACTACCAAGAAAGTTGTTTGTTAAAGAGAGAAAAAGGAAAAAAAGCATCCTTATCATGTAGTTAAAAATATTATTAGCCAACATCTGTACTTGATAACAAATCAAAGATTCGGAAAGTAATTCAGAAAAGGTCCCCACAATGTTAGAAAGTTGTCTTGATTCAGAGATTGAACAACGAATCTTCTCTAAATTTAATCATGACATAACATCGCTTAACCATTGTGCATGAGTAGGCGGAGCAGCATCCTTCTACCGAAGCAATAAAGCCCTTCTGGCTATGAGAAATAAAAGCCAAAATATGAAACCCAAGATAATAGAACGAATCGTACGTTTTGGTAATATTACATTAACCGAGAGGACTGTCCGGTTTTGGTTTATTCAGAAGCTAACTCTGTCAATAAATTTTCTATCATTTCTTTTCTCGGATCCTCAATTATGATCCAAGGTGGCGGCGTGACGCTGCTTGCAGCCGCCTCTCCGGAGCTGACATCTATGATTTGTCAAGCGGGGTGCCGTGCACAATCCTAATCTGATGAAAAACCGACGTGTGAGCACGGAGGAACATCTGGAAATCTCCAGAAAAGCCTCTTCGTTGCTGCTGCTGTTGCGAGGTCCGGGTCTCTGCTGAGAAGAACAGACCCCCAGTCCTCGGGGTCGCGTTGCCGGTGGCCGTTGGCGGGGACGTCTTAACGCGCTCGGCAGAGGATGGTGCTCTGAGAAGCTGTGCCGGAGGGGATGGTCGGAGGCTCGGTGTCCGCTGCGGTCGGTGCGCGTTTACTGTGTGTTGTGTCTGCGAGGCTGCGTCCTACGGAGATTCCATTGCATGCTGCGTCTGCGAGGCTGAGTCGGGCGGCGCCTTGGAAGTCCATCGTGGGGGTACTCCCTTCTACCGCCTGCGTGGGATAACGAGTCTATCGGGACCCTGAGGACTACCGGAAACTATGTGGTGATTTATTTCGAACTTATAGGCTTTTAACATCTTTGGACTATTATTACTGTGCCCATGGTCTGTTTTTTGTCAGTTATGCTATTGTCTGCACTGTTGTAACTATGTGTTGTAACTACATGGTTTTGAGCAGGTCTTGTAGCTTTAGTTTTTGGTTTGTTGGTCTCCTGACTTGGTGAGTCTGGGTAGTCTTGTTTTGTCTGATGGGTTTGGAGCTCCTTTCCGGGGATCACGCAACGATGTTAGCGCGATATTAATACGCAGCTGCCTCTCCGGACTCTGGATTGGGGATTGTCAAACGTTGTGTGGATTTTCTGGTGCAGTCTGTTTTGTCATGTGCTCTTGTGATATTATTCTGGAGAAACGTTGTCTCAGTTTCTTAACTGCATTGCATTTGTGGTTTCCAAATGACAATAAACTGAAACTGAACTTAACTGAACTGATATTCCCTCATTATTGAGTAAACTAAATGATAGCTTTGTAGTTAAACATACTTTGAAGATTAGGGTACAATCTGAAACATGTTTTGGTTTATTGAGATTTTCTCTTTCCCATTTTTTCTATTTTTTTTTACCTTCTATGATTGATGTATTTTTAAAGATTGGGATAGACTGGGTATTAAATGCTCTCAGGATCTATTTGATGGAAAAATTCTCTTTTCATTTTAGGACTTGTCAGGTAAATATAGCTTACCAAAAACTCACTTTTTTCGATATTTACAGACTTAAATTTCTGAGAAGTCTTGGAACGAATTCTTTAAATTGGTTAACACCTTATCGCTATGTGTCCGTCACTTCCACCTGTAATTTAAAGTGGCCCTTTGGGTCCACATGACTAAAGATAAGTTGTCTCGTTTTTTTGCGGATATATCTCCCTATTTTGACAGATGTAACAATGGAGAGGCTTCATTAATTCATACGTTGTGGACATGTCCGAGTCATGAAAAATACTGAAGGGAAGTATTTCAAACTTTTTCTGTACTTTTCAAAGTAAAATTTAAACCAGACCCTTTTGACTGCCTTATTTCGTATTGTTGTAGTTCTTTTCATCGATCATTCGTTCCTTCTTTGTCTAGGACCGACGCCATGTCAGCAGTCGATTATTCCCTTGCTTTGGACCAGGATTACATCACATATGCTCCCACTCTTTTGCCTTGGGTTTGTCCGTGGGTTCACAAACTTCTGTTGCTCTCTCTCCCTCCCCACCTCTCTCTCTCTCTCTCTCTCTCTCTCTCTCTCTCTCTCTCTCTCTCTCTCTCTCTCTCTCTCTCTCTCTCCATTGCCGACATTTGTAAGAGAATGATTTTTTTTTGCTATTGCAATTCAAGGTGACAGTCAGAAGGAGAACTATAGCCTTCAGAAAATGAAGAAAAAGAGCATCAAAGAAATTATGGGTAATGCTGGAGCAGGCGTGATTGATACAGACGGAAACATACTCCAAGATGGCAGTGCTATCAGAACCGAGAAGCAAGGGTAAATGTTTCGCCTCGACCTTCAAATTAATCGCGGTGGCAAATCAGGAGCAACGGGGATATCCCTGTGACTCTGAGGCGAATGATTCCGTCGAGATCAGCTGAAAACAGCTGCAGTGTACTTTTTCAGGCAATGCACAAAAAGTGCTGGAGGAATTCAGCAGGTCCGGCATCATCCCTGGAACAATGTTTCGGCTCGAGAAACTTCAATAGGAATCTGATGTATGTGTGTGTTAGTTTGTATCTCGAACTTCCGCAGGTTTTCTCCTGTTTATTTCGTAACTCTGTTCATCACATTTCTTACATTAACCCACAAGTGGGCGTACAGAATGGGGAGCACAGAGGTAGCCGAATTGTTCCCCTTCAAAACAGTTATTTTTCCCGTTTCATTAGTTTCAAAATCCGATTCAGAGGGTATGTCACCACATTTTTGAGTTCTTCTCGGAATTTGCTCTGAGTCAGGACGTAAATGCACGTGTTGGTGCAGGAACTGAGTACTTGTAGCATTCCTGCTGTCTCTTCTGTGATGTAACGTGGATCTGTGACAGAATAAACGAAATTCATTGAAATCCGCTGATAGATATAAAATACCACCTGTGTTATCCACAACAATATGAAGCTACCGGTTATGCTGAAGAGCAAAACTATCGATCTGTGGCGGTTCTCTATCTCCCGGTCCTTGTCATTCTCTGCACTCTTTTGCCCCCGGAGCCTCCTGCGGGCTCGACTGGCCGCTAGAATCCGCCTGACAGTCTGAATATTGAACAGGAAAATCAGAAAGAATGAGATACAAGGGGTTGAAATGCGGTGAAACATCGTAAATGCCGCCCATGAGGGAGAGTTTTTGTAGCTCGATGTAAGAGCACAATACCAGGGAACACCATCAATCATTACCAAAGGCTCGTACGCAAAGCTCCTGGGAACACATTCCAGACAGGCCAGCAGACTCACTGTCCCGATAACCACAGCCGCCGTTCTCTCGGTGCAATATTTTGTTTTCAGCTTCTCACAGCAAATAGCCACAAATCGGTCGACGGTGAAAGCGACAGTCAGCCAGACTGAGGCTGCAGTGCTCGCAAAAATTAGCCATCTGCCGAGTCTGCACACAGGAGTGAGGAGCAGGAATGTTCGGGGAAAATAAATCTCAGCAGTCCCCCTCAGCAGCGGATCAGAGATAACGACTAGGAGATCAGCCGCGGCCATTCCCATCAGGTAGTGAGTGACACATTTGGAGAGACCGCACTTTCCGCGGGACAGAATCACAATCGCCACTGAGTTCGCTGGAAGAGAGACAGGAACAGCAAGTTGAAAAATACTGAGCAGAAATTAATGCTGCTGTTTAATACTGTAATATTTGCACTTTATTGCTGCATTTAGCAGTAGAAGTGTGGAGACAGATTGTAGTGACAGCGTGGACAGAGAAGGAGTTCACACAGTAAAATAAAGTCAATGTGAGCTGAATTCAGATTCCTTACTGATGATCGTAATGTGCAGTCAGTGGAAAGCTAAAACTGGGAAACTACCCCCTCACAGTCTATGATGGATGGAATATTTTCTACCGGCGCCTTCCCGGTCTCGTGTCAATTGAGTGAATAAATTCGGACACGAATGGAGGGATTCTTCCATTAGACAATCATCGGCTTCCATGGTGTTCCTTGTCAGCGACAGAGCACCGAAGAACGGAACAGAAGCAGGAAATGCTGGAAACATTCATCCAGGCAAATCAAAATATGTGGAAAAGCAGGTAAAGTGAATATTGACTGATTCCAACAGGTACAGCGCAATCTAAATCTACCGGACAGACAGACAGGACGCCTCCCACTGACTCCAACTCAAGAAATGCGATGCAGAGCTCGCTGCCGCAGTCAGATGTCTGTATGCGTCAGATGTGAATATAATAGAATGCATTTCACAGTATTGATAACCGTGTTTCACCGAGTCGATTGCGTCAATTGACTCAGCGACTTCATTGTACTGTCCACCACAGCTTCACATTCTGCCACAGTGCACACATTTACTTAAAAAAAGCCACGGGCTTCATGCAGCAACGTGGACCTCCTCACATTGTCTACAGTGTTACTACCAACCGGTAGTTCGATCGTGACACCTCTCCGCAGACAACCGCTCACATAGAAACACAAACAGTCAAATGCTATAATCTCCGCGGGCTGTGTAAGCAGAATACACCCAAATACAGTGCAGCTGCTACAAGACCAAAAGCACAGAGAACCAAGCATCCCACTATTGAACAGAAACGACTAGAAGAACAATACCTAATCTATTGAATTCCACAGATGTTGGCTGGTTCGCTAAATTTCTGCAGCAGTTTTATTCGATCTTGATTCCAGAATCCACTTTCCCAATGTTTCCTTTCCATTCCTAATACGCGGACCACGGTGACTAGGCAGCGAGAGTGGAAACCAGCGACAGAGATAATCGCAAGGCTGGAATTAACAATTCCCACCAAGAGCAGCTGACACTGCGGCTTACCGAGAATTCCAAAGACTGAAATGGAAGGATAGTAAACTTCTCGAATCCGCAAGCTGATTGGATACACCATTTCAGTGAGAATCTGTGACCTCTGTTAATCCGAATTCACAGCTCTGGCAGACACTCTTACCTGATACATTCAAAACGGGGCTGATTTATACAAAGGATCCGTCTCCAGAGACACGGTTATACCTCTGACTAACTTACTTAGCTACAGTTACCTGAAGAAGCACTTTAATTCAACACCATTGTCTCTGATGTAACAATTAGGCCGATTGAAAACAAATAATCAGCATTCTTTGCCATTACCTCAGCAGTGACTCATCTGGCAGAAATAATGCCGGAACTCCAGTGACAAAGGCTGAGTTTTGTCACGCGGTGCAACTTTTTTACATTTCAAGTTTTTATTGTAACAACGTTTTTACTGCAAACGGAGTTCACCGACACCGACCCAAAATTCTGCCCCTGCGGTTTCCCATTTCCAATTGTCCGTCAGTCCTTTAATATTTTCCTGACCACACACACACACACATATACATCCAAACATATTCAAACGGGCATATGCAGACACGCCTGCAACATATGCACAGACACAACGACTGTGCTTTGTCACAGAATAGCCACATTTACAGAGTTCCTCCAGAATTTTCTGATATTGCAGATGCAACAGACTACTATAAGCATCTCAAATCTGACAGATGTCAAAAGTAAGTTGTTTCAATATTCAAAGGAATGTGCAGACCTGATAAATAACAATAGAAAAACACGGTGCTCTGAATTGGAAGATAAATCAATGCAGGAAGGCTGGAAGTGATTGACAAGCGGCAAATACAGTATTTACTCTGTGTGTGTGTGTGTGTGTGTGTGTGTGTGTGTGTGTGTGTGTGTGTGTGTGTGTGTGTGTGTGTGTGTGTGTGTGTGTGAGTGTGTGTGTGTATGTGTGTGTGTGTGTGTGTGTGTGTGTGTGTGTGTGTGTGTGGTTGTGTGTTTCTGCGTGTCTGTGTGTGTGTGTGAGTGTGTGTGTGTGTGTCTCTGTGTGTGTGTGTGTGTGTGTGTGAGTGTGTGTGTGTGTGTGTGTGTGTGTGTGTGGTTGTGTGTCTGCGCGCATGTGTTTCGGTGTGTGTGTGTGTGTGTGAGTGTGTGTGTGTGTGTGTTTCTGCGTGTCTCTATGTGTGTGTGTGTGTGTGTGTCTGTGTGTGTGTGTGTGTGTGTGTGTGTGTGTGTGTGTGTGTGTGTGTGTGTGTGGGTGTGTGTGGAGGTCTGTTGTTTACTAGGAATTGCATTATATGACTCTATAACAGCTGAGGCAAATGCTTAGCTATTTTATTGAACAAGGTATATAGAATTTATGCAGAAAAGTAGGATTGGTATAAGTAGGTATTATAATTGACATAAATCTGATGGACCGATGGTCGTCTTTCCGTGCTCTACAATTCTTGGTCCATCCGAGCGAACAATCCAGCAGCCTTTAATTCGAAAGGTACCAACAAAGCTTCACAATTTGTTCGTGTGAAAGGGAGGGATTTGTTTCATTAATTTACAGTTAATACATTTGTTGAACTGATTTGATTTCCCTTTGTTCTGAATGTTTCAGGGCAGCCTGACCTATAATACTATGTTCCAGGTTTCCACAGCATAGTCAGATGTTTATGCGGCAAAGGAGCGACTAGGTCCATAATGTGTGTGCCAGAATCTGTCTCCTTCAATTCAGCATTTGTTCTGTCGCCTGCTCTGCCTCGGTGCTGCTTCAAGTGCTCACAGAGATGGTCATTACATGGCAGCACCATCCCCTCAGGCCGTGTGTTTCCAGATCGGTACCTTCAGAGGGAATTATTCTTCAAATCCCCTCTACCCCTCACGCTCCTCTACTTAAAACTCTGTCCCCTTAATTATACAGATCTCTCTCTCTCTAGATAACAGGCTTTTAACGGACAGTAAAGTACCCTTCATTTCAACTGACCAATGCTTACCCGAGTCAGTCCTATTTGCCTGCCTTTGACACATATCCCTCTGAATCAGTCCTATCCGTAACTCTCTCTATATGCCTTTCAAACTCAGTAACTGAACCCCCCCTTACCACTTTCTCTAGTAACTCCTTCCACATCTCCATTACTATCTGTGTTGGAAATGTCCCTCACGTCACCTTTCAGTGTTTCTCCACTTATCTGAAACCTAAACCTGCTGGTTTTACACACTTTGTGCTTGGAAAACCGGTGGCCATTCACACTCTCTTCAAGACGGAAAAATGCTCAAGCCAATGCAGGATCTACGAGAAACACAGACGCGCCCATAATCTCCTCTTCAGAGAAGCTTCCCTCTTTGAACAGTGTGGCACAAGAAACGTACACATTTAACACACTGAAGCCAGCACAATTGATGTTTTAAAAAGGACTTGGAAGTAAGACTACTGTTCAATGCCCGGCTGATAACACATGAAATCATTAGATGCCTTTTTATCTCCCTGTTTCTGCACCTTCAAGGATCTACTCACTGAAATATGAATGTTGGAAAAGCTGGAAGCAATTCAGAAGCCACGGGTAGATACATCCAAATAAGAAGTGTTTTAAAGCATGTTGATAGGGTGATTAAGAAGGCTTCCTTTTATTGTTCCAGATATTGAGCTCAAATGTCAGGTTAAGTTTCGTTAATAAACCCCTAATTTGGCCACACATGTAGTGTTTGTTACAGTTTAATTCGCCCCTATATAGAAAGGATGTTGAGGCCTTGGATAGGGCGCAGAAGAGTTGTTGCGTAGTTTATAGTACATGTGCTATAAGGAAAGCTGGCTGAACGTAGGGTACTTTCTCTGCAGCGGCAGACGGTGAGGGGAGATATGGTGGATTTTCATATTATAATGAAGGGCATAGAAAGGAGTAGTATGGGCATATCACTTTCCCATGATTGAAATATCTAACAGCGGAGAAAATGCATGCAAGTCGTTGTAATGCAGTTTCAAGAGATTGTAAAGGTAAGTTTGTTACTGAGAGAGTAGTTGGATGCTTGGTGGGGCCATGCACTTTCTGGCTCGTCTCCTGGTGGGCATAATCTGCAACTTCGGTGTACCCATCTGACAAATTATCTGTTCACAGCGTCCTGGACAATCTTTGGTCAGTTGATCCCTTATTTTGTCTTATCTAGATCCCTTATTTTGTCTTATCTAGATCCCTTATTTTGTCAGTCGGAAGTGGCTTCAGATGCACTTTCCTATTGCAGAGGTATCGGGAACACATATCGATTCCCTGATCTCCCATATATTCTGCTGCTGCTGCAATAGGGAGACGAATTCTGAAAAAAAAGCTCTGCAATTTGACTTTCCAGAGTTCATCTTTCGTTTCTCTGCCAACATTTCCAGTTCGTCGCTTTTCCGGTAGATCTTTTAGCAACCCTCTTCACTAACTACATTGCAGCAATTTTTGTGTCAACCGTGCAGTTTGCTGGCTTCTCTCGACAGCTCTTTTAAAAAGGGGAACAATATTGGCTCATCTCCGGTCCTTTGCCACATCATGTGTGATTAAATAAAGCCTCCAGTAATCTGCTGACTTGCCACATTCACTCAGTAACCTCGGATGTATCCCATCAATGTCAGGCCATTTATCCGCCTTGCTATTCTTTGCGAGACCGGACGCTCCGATCAGCATGTTATCAACATGCCATGGAATATCAAACTATCTTTCCTGATCTTTCCATCCACCATTAATTTCTCTTTAATGAATATTGACGTTAAATATTAATTTGATGTTGTTTCCCACTTTCTCCGGCTTCAAGCCTAAGTCTAAGTATCCTCACCTGTCCTTGAGTGGTCCTACCTTCTTATCTTCTCCACGGTGCTTCATTTGTTCATTTTAATGTATGTAGAAAGTGCCTTGGCATTTTCTGCAGTTTCGCTCAGCAAAATAATTGAAGCTCTCCTACCATTATTCAGCACTGATAATTCCCTGTTTGCATTGCATATTTTGGCATGTTTATCCCATTGTCCAATTTCGACTTCCGAAGCTATCCTGGGCCCAGCCTTCTGTGTAGTTGGATCAACACTGGACTTCTACGCGGATGGTTTGAAATCGAAGCCGGCTGGGTCCCAACTTCGGCTGCAGCAGTATCATCTCGGAAGGAAGGTCCGGCCATATGTTTTAGTATCTTGCCACGAAAATCCCTCTGTATGAATACATTATCCGGAGGATCGCCATTGGTCGATGTCGACTGTATTGCATATTTCTTTATGGTTCTTTTTTTCTATTGGACTGCATTTGCAATATATCTCTGAACATGCAATGATCTCAGACCTTGTATCCTTCTGTTAGCCATTCAATTAAATAATTTCAATTCTGAGCCATGTGTTTTTTTAACTAATTCCTATAGTGTGTTTACGCAACCACAGGTGCTCTTGGACTCCACTTTCTCCAGAACCTTACCAACACAATCATACTTAGCTTGCAACAGGCAGAAAACTCTGCAGGAATTCAGCAGGAAAAGAGTGAACATTCCACTTCTCGGAACTGAGATCTTTCATCATGACTGAGAAAAAAGATGAGAAGTCAGATAAAGACGATGGGAGGGGGAGGTGATGCAGAAGTACAGGGTGGTAGCTGAAAATTAGTTTACATCTGTTTATAAAGCTCCCCCACCCCACACAAGATTGAAACCTTATTTGGGGATGCATTATCAAGTATCCTCTCCCCATGAATTGCATCAACGCGAGGTATAAGCCACAATACAAGCTTCCTTAAATATTACTGATGTATTTGCCTCTGCCACCATCCTTGACATCGGATACCACACTTCCCCTGTGTTTAAACGAGAACCAAAGGTAGATCCTATACTGCCCGACAACGACCTTGAGAATCACTGGGAAAAGGATTCTGTCTGTCCACTCGACGTAGGCATCCTGTATCTCTCTTTGAATTCAGCTCCCATCACGCTTCTCTCCAAAGAGAAAGGCCTGATCCTACTCAACCTATCCTCACCAGACATGCTGTCGTAACTTCAAAGTTGGAAGTAAATTTATTGTCCAAGTACATACGTCTCCCCATTTACTCTCCTGAAAAACACTTTCTTGCCGGCATACGCAGTACATATAAAGAAGCATAATTGTATCAAGGAAGAACTGCACAAAGGGAAGACGAACAAGCTGCAAATTTCAAAAAAAATATCAAAGACATCAAATAGTGCAAATATATGAAAGAAGAGTTTTGGATTCATTGAATGTGAGTTCATGGTTCGGATCAGTGAAATTATCACCTTTGGTTCAACAGCCGATAATTTAGGAGTCATTGCTGTTCCTGAAGTTTGTGCTAAGGGAGCTGAGACTCCTGTAACTCCTTCAGGAAGCGAACGTCAGTTGGATGATGGGGTGATGATGATCATCATCTTTGATGTTAAACACCGTTTCCCTTTGACAGCTTTCCTGCTTGATATGCTCAGTGGTGGGGAAGGCTTTACCTGTGATGGACTGGCTCCATTCCATTAGATATTCCATTCAATGACAATAGGGCTTTCACAGCAGACCATAATGTAACCAGTTAGTATATTCCATGCTGTACATCTTCATAAGTGCGTCAGAGATTTTAGATGACGTGCTATCTCTTCAAAAACATACGTCGTAGAAGCTGTAAGTGCTGGAAAGTCTCTCCAGGATACCAGCAAATTTTGCTCCTCTAAGCATCTGCACTTGGAAAATCCAAGACAATACAGGAGGAATTGCAGTCACACTCTACCCTGTTCCTTTTAGTCATCTCCCTAACCTACCTTCAGGTTAGTTCCTCTTTCTGCTGCTGGCATTTCAACACCTTTGGACCTTGAAGCACACAGCATCTCAAAGTTCTCTTTTATCAATGCTCTGTCACAGCCTGAAAGATTCCCGGTGGGAGGGAGGTGATGGATAGTATCCGTGAACTGCAGTCCAGTGTTAGGCTTTTACATTTCTCTGTCCTTTAAAACTAGGGTTGTAATAGTGATTAAGAGAGCAGTTCAGGTTTGGCTGTGTACAGGCTTCTGTGGTCACTGCAAAGTGCTGAGAAATTTATAGGTCTGTGTCCTGCTAATGAAGGTCTAGATATTGTACTCCATTATCCCTGTAATCAACTGCCGACTGAACTTGTACGATCACATATGCAGGCATGTTTATAGCAGAGATACCCATTCCCTTTCTTCATCATGCTGAGTTGTAGCAATTTCTATCCATTCGTTACTGTGTTTAATTTCCACCTATCTTCCTCCATGTTGTGCAGTGCGGAAGCTACGCTGGTCTGTGTCCACAAAGTCCAGAACTGTGCTTTTTTATCAGGTCGCTGTTCCTCCAGTTTAGAAGTGTCTGGTGCACTTGTGTCTGTGTTTGTGTGTGCATGTGTGTGTCGGTCGGTGTCTTCACGGTGCAATGTCAGGTTGTTAATGGCTGGTGCTGGAAATCTCTGACTCCATTTCTTGGAGCTCGGTTAAGTCAGCTCTGTGGACTTGTCATAGAGAACAGAACAGACTGAGGTATGCATTATTGTTAAATTTCTGCTCATTGTAGCAATTTCCAAGGTCTGTGATCAGCCAATACAAAGCTAGTTAATTATTGGTGTCTGATAAGAATTGTATTGACTCTTATTATACACCAATTATAAGAATCCCTGACCGTCCATATCGATCATATAAGACCATAAGAGATAGGAGCAGGCCTTGTCCATTCACCCAACGATTTCGCTCAGCCATCAGATCATGGCTGAAACCTAATCTGCCTCCTTCCAATCACCTGTCATTTTTCTATAAACTTTGATGCCCTGCCTATTCAGGAAACTGTCAGCTTTCGCTTTAACTATACCCAGGGACTTCGCCTCTACAGCTGTCTGTGGCAGAATCTTCCAGAATTTCCCTACCCTCTGGCTGAAAGCAAATCCTCCTCATGTCCTTTTTAAGAGTTCGCCACTCCATTTTGAGGCTGCGCCCTCTAGTTCTGGACACCCCAAGCACTTGAAACATCCAATCGGCATTCAGCTTATTCCGGGTCTGTGCTGGTCTTTGCATGTCCAGCTTTGTAAAGAAGTGTCTTCTTGGAACATTCTGCGAACTGTTGCAAAGATCTGTGCGAGCTGGTGCGAGCTGTCATCAAGGTCTGTACCCTTACGGCATGTTGGTGGTTGTAGTAAAGATTTCCGTCTTCATATTACGGTGGCCGTTGTTGTAAGTATCGTTATCCTTACAATACGGTGCCGTTGTTTTAAAGATGTGTGCCTTGCAGATTGGGCCAGCTGCTGGAAAGGTCTATTTCCTTACAGTGTGGTGCCGACTATTACCGAGATGTCTGTCCTTAGTCTCGTGCCTGCTGTTGTGTCGGCAGTAAGATGCGTCGTGTTGTAATTGCTTGTGCCACTACAATATCAGTCTACTGATGTTTGTTAGTCAGAGTTACAGCGCAAAACACAGATTGTTCAGATCTGGGTTATCAGTATATCGTTTTGATGAATTACATTTCTTGTATTAGAGTCTTGTACCTGTCTGTGACTTCAATGGTCAGTGCTGTGCTCTGGCAGTTCTGAGTGCTTGAAATACAATGTAAGTGTCTTTACAGAAGTCTGTTCTTTTTACACAAATTGGTCTTGTAGGCGCAGGTAGATTAGCAGTCTCCTGGAGACTAGAGAAAAAGTTTGCTATCATTCCCCGTTTCCCACTCTCTTCACACAGCTCGGCAGGTTATTTCTTCGAAACGGCCTGTCCAGTTCATCTTTGAGCTGTCTGACTGAGAACAACAGTTATTGTAGAAATAACAATAACGGAACATGCTCCTTGATCCTTTGCACAATGTGCCTCAAATCTCTGACCAATAAACAATGAACAGCACAGCAGAGGAACAGTACCCTCTGCTCCCTCTGTGTGCATATTACGCTGGCAATTTAAACTGCAGATTTGCCGGTATGTGGCCTGTGTCCTCAATGGAATGAATCCCTCAAGGATTTCCACACCTTAAAGTTCAACACTACCTCTTCTTTTGTATAAGCATGTCTGAGAATATCACCATGGCCCTTTCCCGATCTCGTTTTCCTCCATGTCATTTTCCTTATTGAACACCAACGAATGCAACGAGTTAATTTTGGACCTCGCTTGTTAACTCGGGCTCCAGTCATAAACTCCGTTCTTTGTTCAAGTGGCCCTGTGCTGTCCCCAGTATGCTGATGTTTCCAGTGCATGCATTCAATGCGTTGGGACTCTCATTAATTCTTCTCACTGAGGATATTTCCTTTTCACTGTTCACTCTCCTGATTCACAGTGTGACTTGTTTCTATATTCATCTATGTTCCTCCAAATCCTGTCCAATTTCAACTTTCTAAAACTTACATATGGCTCCTCTTATTTGTGTAACTAAATGCAATATTTCTCATCATGCTAAGATCCTGAATCTCCGAATCTGTAGTGGTGATAATTCACCCACTACGTTTATTCTATTGTTCATGCAACAGCCCATAAACTGCTGCCATATCGGTTGCTCTTTCTTACAGACTTTTCTGGGTGTGGCCACTAATATAATCTTATAACAGCGAATTTACCTTTCTTATTCTTGAACTCCACGCACATAGGCTTATTGGTTGTACCTCTGGGATGACAATGCCCCTCTGACTTTCTGCCTGGACAGCGGGCAGCTCCCCAATCCATTTCTCAACACACGAGGCTGTCTGAGAATTTAAGTGATGGAATGTTTAGCTACATGCCATGCATGTATCACTGTGGCACGTACTGATCCTAGTTCTAAGTATATCCTCCCACTAGACTGTCTGAATTATCTGTATGCTAAAATGTTCAGCCGCTGACCCTGTCCTACTTCATACCTGTTCTCTGTTTTTATCGCATTACTGCTTCATGTAATAATCCTGTGTCTATGTACGTCTGTTTTAACTGTTATACACCCTGCACTGAAATAAACTCACTTCTGTCCCTCGGTGTGACCGGGCTCATAGACGTGCCACCACTGCGACTTCCTTTAGGCATTCATTCACGTTCTGCCCGATGCGACTTGATGCTGACTTGTCGCTCTGGTTCCTCCTGTACTTCGGACATGTCACAGGCTAAGCTTCCCACAGCACAGCTCCGGCAAACATTCCTGTGAGTCTATTGTGTCCCCTTCAGTACAGACTTCACCCATCCTCCTCACAGAAGTCCCGTCTATCCTGGTAGAGGGGACAATTATAGACAATAGACAATAGGTGCAGAAGTAGACCATTCGGCCCCTCGAGTCTGCACCGCCATTTTGAGATCATGGCTGATCATTCACTATCAATACCCAGTCACTGCCTTGTCCCCATATCCCTTGATTCCTCTATCCATCAGATATCTATCTAGCTCCTTCTTGTAAGCATCCAGAGAATTGGCCTCCACGGTCTTCCGAGGCTGTGTATTCCACACCTCCACAACTCTCTGGGAGAAGAAGCTCTTCCACAACTCTGTTTTAAATAACTGACCTCTTATTCTCAATCCATGCCCTCTGGTAATGGACTCTCCCAACATCTGGAACATAATTCCTGCCTCAATCCTATCAAATCCTTTAATTATCTTAAACGTTTCAATCAGATCCCCTCTCAATCTCCTCAATTCCAGCGTGTACAAGCCCAATCTCTCCAATCTCTCTGCGTAAGACAGACCTGCTATCCCAGGAATCAACCTAGTGAATCTACGCTGCACTTCCTCAATTGCCAGAATGTCCTTCCTTAAACCTGGAGACCAAAATTGTACACAATATTCCAGGTGTGGTCTCACCAGGGCCCTGTACAAATGCAAAAGGACATCCTTGCTCTAGTACTCAATTCCCCTTGTAACAAAGGCCAACATTCCATTTTCCCTCTTCATTGCCTGTTGCACTTGCTCATTCACCTTCATTGACTGGTGAACTAGGACTCCTAGTTCTATTTGCATTTCTCCCTTACCTAACTCTACAGCGTTCAGACAATACTCTGCCCTCTTGTTCCTGCTTCCAACGTGGATAACTTCACATTTATTCACATTGAATGACATCTGCCAAGTATCTGCCCACTCACCCAGCCTATCCAAGTCTCCCTGTATTCTCCTAAAGCCCTCTTCGCATGTCACGCTGCCACCCAGTTTAGTGTCGTCAGCAAACTTGCTGATATAGTTTTCAATGCCCTCATCTAAATCATTGACATAAATCGTAAAGAGCTGTGGTCCCACTTCAGAGCCTTGTGGTACCCCACTAGTCACCTCCACCAGTCCGAGAAACACCCATTCACTGCTACCCTTTGCTTTCCATCTGTCAACCAGTTTTCCATCCATGTTGAAACCCTGCCCCCAATGCCATGAGCTCTGATTTTACTCACCAATCTCCTATATGGCACCTGATCGAATGCCTTCTGAAAATCTAGGTACACAATATCCACTGGCTGACCCTCATCTAACATCCTTGCTACACCCTCAAAAAACTCCAACAGATTAGTCAAGCATGATTTGCCCTTGGTAAATCCATGCTGGCTCGGCCTAATCCTATTTCTGCCATCAAGATGTGCCACTATTTCGTCCTTAATAATGGATTCAAGAAACTTCCCCACGACTGACGTTAGGCTAACAGGGCGATAGTTCTCCGTTTTCTCTTTCCCTCCCTTCTTGAAAAGTGGGATAACATTAGCCACTCTCCAATCTTCAGGAACTGATCCTGAATCTAAGGAACATTGGAAAATGATTACCAATGCATCCGCAATTTCCTGAGCCACCTTTTTTAGAACCCTCGGATGCAGACCATCTGGACCCAGGGATTTATTAGCCTTCAGTCCTACCAGTCTACTCATCACAGTTTCTTTCCTAATGTCAATCTGTCTCAATTCCTCTGATATCCTATGACCCTGGCCCACCCATACATCTGGGAGATTGGTTGTGTCCTCCCTGGTGAAGACAGATCTAAAGTACACATTAAATTCTGTTGCCATTTCCTTGTTTCCCATAACAATTTCTCCCAATTCATTCTTCAAGTGGCCAACATTGTTCTTAACAATCTTCTTTCTCTTCACATAGCTAAAAAAGCTTTTGCTATCCCCCTTTATATTCCTGGCTAGACTGAGCTCATACCTGATTTTTTCTCTCTGTATTGCTTTTTTAGTTAAGATCTGCTGTTCCTTAAAACTTTCCCAATCATCTGTATTCCCATTCATCTTAGCCCTGTCATACTTGTTTTTCTTTAATGCTATACAATCTCTGACTTCCTTTGTCAACCACTGTGGCCCCTTCCCCCTCTTTGAATCCTTCCTTCTCATTGGAATGAACTGCTTTTGCATCTTTTGTATTAACCCCAAGAATATCTGCCACTGCTGATCCACTGTCTTTCCTGCCAGGGCATCCGCCCATTTAACTTTGGCCAGCTCTTCCCTCATGGCTCCGTAGTCTCCTTTATTTAATTGCAACACTGACACCTCTGATCTGCCCTTACCCCTCTCAAATTGTAGATAAAAACTTATCATGTTATGATCACTATTTCCTAATGGCTCCTTTACTTCAAGATCACTTATCAATTCCTGTTCATTACACATCACCAAGTCCAAAATAGCCTCGTTCCTGGTTGGCTCAAGCACAAGCTGTTCCAAAAATACATCCCTTAGACACTCCACAAACTCCCTATCCTGGGGATCAGCACCTACCCGATTCTCCTAGTTCACCTGCATGTTGAAATCTCCCAGCATTACCTGTATAGTTGACAGCGAGGAAGAGTACCGGAGCATGGTATCGTAAACGGGATCTGGACCAGATGGAACAATGGGCTGACAAAACGCGATTCGGATTTTATATAGACAAGTGTTAGATGTTGCACTTTGGGAGGACCAGCCAGCGGTGGTCTGATACAATGAGAAATGGGGCACTGAGGAGTACGGTAGAACAAACGAATCTGGAAATTCAGGTCCATAATTCAATGAATGTTGTGGCTCAGTTAGACAGGGTCGTGAAAACAGCTTTTCGCATTTTGGCTTTCATAGAGCAAAGTACTGAGTACAGGAGTTGGGATGTTATGTTGATGCTATTTACGACTTTATTGAGGCCTAATCTGGAAAATAAAATTGTGTACGGTTTTGCTCAATTACCGGGACTGGACGATTTGAATTAGAAGGGCAGATTACATATGTTGGCACTTTATTCCCGAGCGGGTAGAAGACTGACGGGAGATTTGATAGAGGTATACAACATCATGAGGCGTATAGAGAGTGTAAATGCAAGCGGGCTTTCTCCACTGATGTTGGGCGAGAAAACAACTGGAGATCATGGGTGAAGGGTGAAAGGTGAAATGTTTAAGGGAATCATGAGGGGAAACTTCTTCAGCCAGAGGGTGGTCAGAGTGTAGACACTGCTGCCAACGCAAGTGGTTATTAAGATTCCGATTTCAAAGTTTTAGAGGTCATTGGATAAGTTCATGGATTAGAGGGACATGGATGGCCACGGTCCGCGTGCAGGTCGATGGTGTTGGCAGTGTAAATAATTCTTCACAGCCCTGACGTTCTGGAGACCCTGTTTCTGTGCAGTGGTTCCCTAAACCTGACTGACTGCATGTCCGGGTTAGAACTTTAGTGTTTTCCAGCACCGACCAATCTAGAAAGTCCTTGATACTGTTCGATCCCTCTGTCCTTGCACACACTGAAGCATGGAGACTTGAGTAAAATTACCAGGTAGTAAATGGATGGTTACAGCATGAGGAGATGGAAGTGCAGATGTGAGATGATAAAGGGAGTATCACCCTACAGGAATTTACCTTCACTCCTTCAGTAAAGACAGTAGTTCCGGGCTGGAGGTGGGTGTGTTAGTGGTCCGTGTACAGTGAACAAATCAGTTGCTTCGGCTGTGGTAATGGGGATCATTCGTCCCGATACTATACTATACACCAAAGAGGTCATTTCATCCGAATCCTATCCTTAAAGAAATTGGAGGTGGGAAATCTTGGCAATCGTTGGGTGCTTGGAGTTGTGGAGACGTCATATTACAATTGTGTCGAATATTAATTGAATACAATACATTGCTTTCTGCGTCTGTTTGTCTTGAAGTCGAAAGGCTTTATTAAATGTTGTACGGTTGCAATTACAGATGTTTGTTAACTATTCAACAAACAAGGGCATGCCATTTTCTGCAATGTTTTACAAATATGAAGGCATTGCGGATTTAAATTATAGCATACGATTTGGACATAAGTGAGTGCAATTGAGAGAGAAAGCGAAAGACTGCTGCCATAAGTGGTTTTATGTGAGTCGTGTGTTCTTTAGTTTGTGTTGGGGGATGATTGAATTCATCTACTTTTTCACCATACATGTGGCAAAAAAATTGCGCACCCTGCGGGAAGTGATTTCCAGGACCTGATGCGAAATTCGAAGGCTGCGTATCTTTCCGGAATTCTGTGAAGGGCTAGTGTTTGTGAGCCTCAGCCCTCCATCTCTCACTCTCCTAAATTCTTTAGAATACGTGCTGAGGCCTTTTGCTTTGGAAGTTGTTTATTCTCTATTCTCCAATTGCCTGCGATGGTTTTGAAGGAAGACAAGTGTGAGCCGGATATTCGCTTTACTCTCGCCGCGTTTTCAGTTTGTGTCGTTTCGTATGTTTCATTTATTATTTATTTCATAGGGAGACACGGATTTCATACCGGCCATGTGGATTCAGGGTTAAATAGATCGAAATATGAGCGCATCTACACCTGATATGATAAAACCACGATTCAAAAGTAAACTAGTATTGGGATAAACTGGTGTGTACTTGAATTGGGAATTTGGAATTGGCATTTTGGAAGGATGGTGATTTTAATGAGCAGCAAAAGCTGCTGCTGAACACCTTGAAATGCTGGTTTTAAGTTGCAGGGACCCATTGGAAAAGATTGCTTTGCGTTCATTGTAGCATCCGCCCTATAATTTGTAAATGGCAGGTCAGTTTAAATAACGTGGCTGAGCAGTCAACAGGTGCTGCTGCGTGATCAGATTAAATCGGTTATTTCCCTCAGCCCTGTTTCTCTGAAATGCAGAGTCCAAATATGGTAGTAAAGTGTGCGGAAATTTCGATCCTTGGTGCGGAAAACGACTGCCCGCTGTCTTCCATCCAGAATTCACTCTATCTACTACATCATCTGTCTTCTGTTAAGAAGACAATTCTGAATCAACGCAGCCCGGTTTCCCTCGATCCCATCCCTCCTGACTTTCTGAATGAGTCTATTATGGAGAACTGATGAAACACCGGACCAAAATTAATGCACCCACATCGACTGTTCTGATGCTTCTGTTTGTTTTTCACTGATACAAATAATTAAATCTAGATAATAAAGTACAGCATGCCCCTCAAAAACCCTTGTTGAATCTCCTTAACCAGATTACGTTTCTCCAAACGCTCATAAATTCAGTCTACAATAGTCTTCTCCAATAGTGTACCTATTACTGATGGAAGACTCCCTGGTCTATAATTCAAAGGAGTATCCCTATTATCTTTCGTCAACCAAGGAATAACATTTGCCTCACTCCAGTCTTCTAGTTGCATTTCCGTAGCCAGTGAAGACCCAAATATCCTTTATCAAAGCTCAGTAATCTCTTCTCTCGCTCTCCGAAATCACCTGGACAATATCTCTTCCGGTCTCGGGGAATCATCTATTACCTGGACTATATCCTATATCCCTTTCGGCACCGGGGAATCATCTATCATAATGTTTTCCAAGTTTCCAGTGCATCCTCTTTCTCAGCGTCGGCATGTTCTTGCACATCTGCCTTTTAACGCTGTGTTCACATTGATCAATATATTCAGTGAGCAGCTTCACCGCCTCCTTGGACTCCAGACACAAGTTTTCCTCTTTTACCTCTGATCTGCCCACACTCTCTCCAGTCACCTCCTGTTTTTCAGTGCAATTCGCAACGCACTTCCAAAATCCCCTTCTAAGTCTTCTGAGCCCATTGTTAAATTCCTTCCTGTCCCTACTTGAGCCTTTCTTCCTAAATCTTAAGTATCTTTCTTTCTTCCTCTTGACTCGTTCCAATTTTCTTGTCACTCAGGGTTACTTTACGCCATCATTCTTTCCCGGCCTGACTGAGACAAGCCTATACTGAAACCCATGTCAGTTGTTCCCTAAACAATCTCCACATACCTGTTGCATGTCCCTGAGTACATCACTTCCCAATGTACGTTCCCAAGTTCTTGCCAGGTAGCACCACACATCGCAGACCCCCAAATTAAACACACTCCATTCTCCCTGGTTCTGACATTTTGCAAGGTAAATGTCGGAAGTTCTGCCCTGTCGTTCTGGAACGCTGACCCGCGGAGAGATCTGTCACCTGATCCGTTCCGTTTTCAGATATTAGATCCGATATGGACTGTTCACCCGTCTGCCTTTCTTCATATAGTGACATGAATCCTTCCTGGACACAACTGAGAAATTCTGCCAGACCTAAACCTTTTACCCTGGGGAAGTGCCAAGAAATATTGTGGAACTTTTAGTTTTCCGTTCCAATAACATGGCACATGTCCAGGTTCCGCTTCCCGATCGGTTGCCACTGTTACCATTGCAGGATTTTTGTTAAACTGGTGGGCGGCTGTGCAGAATACACCAAATCGGGTGTTCGCGCCCTTCATGTTTCTGCGTTAATCTCGCCATCTATTAACAAACGAACGCTTCACGTTGACCTCCCTTTCTGTAGCTGCGATACTGCCCCTGGTTTCCCATCGCAATCACTTCACACCCCGTTACCCGGCGCTGTCCATTTTGGAACATCTGAAATGCGGAAAGCCCGGAAGCCAACCCTGCCCTTGTGACAGTTAAGTGTCTGTCATAGTTTGAAACATACTTTAACCAAAATGACAATCAGGCCAGCAGCATTGGACGTTTGTATTGCTACCAACCTGAACTGTATAAAGTCAGCAATCTTCCGCCAATTCTGCAATTTCCGGATGACCAGGCATATGATTTTTGAACTCTTGACATATTTGCTTAACCTGTTCATTGTAAAACGGCTTTATTTGAAAACTCTTCTGAATTGCCATTGGAGGCGGGCGTTATCTACACAGATAGCCATTTAATGTGAACACATACTTCATTCCGTTCCTCAGCTCTTCTCTGAATTTCCTCTGTGTCAGTGTATAGATACAAGTATTGGTGCACACGCTGAGCATTTGCAACATGAACCCAAATTGCTGTAGGATGTATACCGGGGAACTCAAATATCTGTCCTGGTAATAATAGTTTTGCACTTGCCATTTCAGGGAATGGGCTACATAGGGCATCCAAAATAATATGAAATTAGCTGATATAGAAAACAGCAAAATCATCGATTTTCTGCGTTTTTCCACCTCGACATCTTTCTGATTGTCGCCGCTGTGCCGAAGTCTTCTGCGGACTCTATTTGCCACAACAATATGTCTTACGGTTAACCCATTAAACACCAGGATTAAGCCGATTGGCAGCAATGGTGTTAAAATACTCTCAAGTAATTCGTAACCTCTCCACACGGGTGAAGTGGCGTATTCATATGTGCCGGTGCACCGCCACGGCGTGTTGTCAATGATGACGTAAGGTTCTAGGGCAAAGAAAGTCGGGACACTTTTCCCGCAGCTCACTATAACCACGGTCACGATAACCACCGGTGCTGTTCGCTCGGTGCAGTATCGCTCCCGCAGCTTTCGGCAACATATTCCGATGAAACGATCGAAGGTAAAACTGACCGTGAACCAAACAGAACAGTCCGTCACTATAATCCCAAATACCAAAGTGAGAGCGCATACAGGAGTAATAAGCAGGGATTTAGAATAAATGTAGATATTGTTGGTCTGATCCACTAAAGCAGAAACGATAACCACCATCAGATCCGCTGTTGCCATTCCAACCAGGTAACGGGTGATGCATTTGGAGAGTCCGCATTTTCCCCGGGAAAGGATCACAATCGCCGTTAAGTTAACTGCAAAAATTTGGATACAAAATAGAAATATTGTCAGCACCCAGAATGCCCCCATTCTACCGATGCTATGCAGGGTATGGTCTGTTTGGAAGTGGAAAGCGGGAATCCAGTGTGTGCGGTCTCTGTCGCTGCTGCACTCCGGCTGGAGGACAATGACGGATGTGAGTGTCAGTGGACTGGCGACCGTCCCACAGTTTAGAGCGAGGCATCCGAGTTCCACGACTCACGGACCGGTGAGCAGTCGGTCGCTCCTGTAAACAACACCATTTCCATTATTAGAGGTGAACGAACAGACAGGATTATTTGTAGCTGTGTCAAAGTGGCATCCTGGAGATATAAAGCACGAGTTCGCATTTACAGACTTACAGAAGAACAGACCTACGTGTCGAAAATAGACTGGACCGTCATTTAAATAAGCTGCCACGTTGTTATCAGGTCGAAGTGTCTGCACTGATAGAGACTCAGACCTACAAAAGCAGAGACCTGCATCACTTCAGAAAGTCTAGCGAGGTGAAATTATGAAACATTTACAACAATAGCGGCACGAACTTGATTGAAAAAAAAAAGAAAACAGAGCGATGGAAGTATGGAAAATGAAGTAAAACCATTAGATGCCTGAACCCTCCATTCCGGAAACACGTTTCAGCCGACGGTAGCATCTGTGCTCAGTAACAGTGCGGATACCGCAGCAAAGTAACGACGGAACCATACATAAAGTAACCAGCTCCGGCATCTTACCGGGGACACCAACCGCTACAAGTGTGGGATAGTAAATGGCCGCGATGTAGTAAATCGCCGCATATCCCATATTCCGTCAGAAGCAGCGTTCAGTTGTACGGAGCGTTTCAGCTGCTCAGATGGACTGGGGATCGGTTTAGCAGACTTTTATTGAGGAGAGAGCAATTCCACTGAGGCAATTAGCGTGGCGATCACGTCAGGGATATTAGTGACAACCAACTGCACAAACACTTACCTTAAACTATTTTTTACTCATTGTTCCCATGTCTTGAATTTGACTCCTCAAGGGATATTGCAATCTATTTACTTTAAAACATAATATGATGCGAATTTTCCATGTTATTTTCCATGATGCCTGGCTTCAGCTATTTAAATGGGATATATTTATAACTGAGTTGCTTTTAACGTTGGCATATATCTTGAAGTCGATTATTTTGTAACATTTGACGGAGCACATTCGCTTCTGAATTTGAGGGAAGGATTTGGTTCTGGCAGGTGAAATGGAGAACACTTCTTTATTAAAGGGGAACATTCGTTCATTCTTTTCTTTGGTTCGTTCCAGTCATTTCAGGCTATTTGAGTGATGGAAATCACAGTGACAGCTGACATTTGTTACAATAACACTGCACTATGTGCCCCGAAACACGTTTAAAGTTTTAATTCACGGTTTTCCTCTTACCCTCCGTTTTCTCTCACCCCACAGTCTGTCTCTCTCTTTGCTACCAAGGTTCTCTTTCACACCCAGTCTATCTCTTCCTCACAGCTGTTGCCGCGTGGCAAAGAGGTTAAGGCGTTCGTCTAGTTATCTGATGGTCGCTAGTTCGAGCCTTGGCTGAAGCTTTCGCATGTGTCTTTGAGCAAGACACTTCACAACACATTAATCTGCGACGACACCTAATGCCCTAATGGACAACATCGGTGGCGTGGAGAGAGAGACTTCCTTTCATTTTTAAAATTATTATTATTCAAAATAACAAGAGTACATCGAAGTAAGTAACATTCACAATGTCTCAAAATTTTAAAAAAAGCAATATTAAGGATTGAAAAATACGAAGAGCAAAAGAAAAAATCTACTAAAGCAAGAAAATGGTGTGAAAAAATGAACCCGTCAGCTGTTGAACCCCGGAGGCATGTGTCATACAAAAAGCTTCTAACTGTAAACATCAAACCACCAAGTAAACAAATATATAATATACCAAAATTCACAGTTAGGTTGTGGAGGAAATCTACCTATTAACTCAGATGGTCGTAACGAACAAATGAACCCCACCGTTTCTCAAAATCAAACATCGGTTCGAAGGTTCGACTTCTAATTTTCTCCAAACTAAGACATAACGTCACTTGAGAAATCCATTGTGACAGAGTGGGCGCCCACCTGGCTATCAATGTGACAGACGCAATACCATGTTGGGCAGACAAACAAATACCGCGGATATTTTGATGTATCATTCCAAAGAGCACAGTTAATTTGTTAGGTTGTAAATTAATTTTAAGTGCTTTAGGAATTGTAGAAAAAACTGACTTCCAAGACTGTTCCAGTATAGAACAAGACCAAGCATGTGTGTCAGTGTAGCTGCCTCAGTTTTACATCTATCACAATAACTGTCAACATTAGGAAAGATTTTAGACAACCTCTCCTTTGTCAAAGAGTAACGATGGACAATTGTAAATTGAATCAATGACTGCCTAGCACAAATCGAGGAAGAGTTCACCAACTTCATGATCTGCATCCAGTCCTCCGTTATAAAAGTCAAATTAAGTTCCTTTTCTCAAACTTGTTTAATGTTTTCAAAAAAAATGGCGCTTATCCCATTGTAATAATAAATTATAAATTCTTCCAGTGGAACCCTTAATCAAAGGGTTCATATTCATAATAGTATTTAACAGGTCGGCCTCTAATATGCAAGGAAAATTACTTAAATATTTTTGTAAGAAATGTCAAAATTGGAGGTATTGTGAGAAGTGTGAATATGAACGAGAGTATTTATCGACTAATTGTTCAAAATAGATCAGTCTATCTTGTTTAAATAGACCCAAAAATAATTAATACCATTATCTTTCCAAAATAAAAAAAATGGATCTCTCAAAGAAGGCTTAAAAATAGTTTTGATAAATTAAACTGAAAAGTTTACATTTTTTAAGATTAAAAAAAACGGAACTGGACAGAAATTTGTAAAGAATGAGCAAATTTATTTAATTGTTCCCGTAGAGCCTCTCCCAATAACGAGATTAAATGAAGCTGTTTCACAGCTTTCAATTCCAAATCTGCCAAAGTTGGCCGCACATTCTTATCAACCCAGTAGAACCAAAAGGACATATATCGCACATTATCAGCCCAGTAATACATTCTTAAATTAGGAAAAAGAAGACATTCATCTTTTTACAATTTTTGTAAGTGGTATTTACGAATTCTTGGTCTTTTGTCATTCCAAATAAAAGATGAGATAATAGAATCAATTCGATCAAAAACTTCTTAGTCAAAAAAGGGTAATTATGAAATGTATAAAAATTTTGGAAATATCATCATTTTGACTATATGGATGCTGCCAACAAGTGAACATGTAAGTGGGTTCCATCAGCTAAATAAGTACTACATAGAATCTACCAAGGGAAAAATAGCTTTATAAAGATCCTTTTTTTTAGTGAATATAATGCCCAGACATCTAAAGGAATCCATAACTTGGAAAGGAGTATTATCATGTGTATAGACAGTTTCATTTAAAGGAAACAGTTCACTTTTATTCAAATTAATTTTATATCCTGAAAAATCTCCAAATTAATTAAATAATTTCATCAATGCATCGATATATTCCTCGGGATTAGATATATAAACCAGTAAATCAGCAGCATAAAGCGAAATCTTATGAATCTCCGAAGAATCCCATGAATATCTTTAGCTTCACGAAGAGCAATAGCAAGGGGTTCTAATATTTAGTTAAATAACAAAGGACTTAATGGACAACCCTGCCTTATTCCCCGTGAAAACTGAAAAAAATGATTTTTAATTATTAGTAATAACTGTAGCAATGTGAGTTTTATATATCATTCTAATCCAATTATTAAAATGAACACCAAAACCAAATTATTCTAAAACATTCAATAATTGTTTCCATTCGACTCGATCAAACGCTTTTTCAGCATCCCAAGTGACGATGCATTCTGGAATTTTGAACGAAGACGAAAATATAAGATTAAATAATCTCCGAACATTTGAAATGGAATAACGACTCTTGATAAATCCTGTTTGATCTTTAAAAATAATTTCACCCAATATATTCTAACCGATTGGCCATTATCTTTGACAGGATCTTAGCATCGACATTCAATAATGAAATAGGTCTTTTTGAGGCACAATTAGTAGGATCTTAATCCTTTTTAAGAATTAAAGAAATAGAAGCCTCATAAAAAGTAGAGGGTAAATCACCTTTCACAAAAGAGCCCTTAACCATTTCCAACATATATGGAGAAAACTATTTTCCAGCCCAAAGGATCACAATTACATTTAGCCAATTCATTTCTTTGGAAACTTCGGGCCTGCGGGGAGATAGCAGGACAGTGTGGTTAGTTCGGGGACAGACATAGGTTCATAGGGAATAGATCGCGGTAACAGGATTCGTTTGGGTACTGACACGCGGATGTGGGGAGATAGCAGGGAAGTGTGATTAATTCGGGGACTAACATAGTTTTCTGGGGAGAGATTGTGGTAACGAGTTTCGTCTGGGAACTGACACAATGGTGTGGGGAGAGAGCGGAGCAGCGGGTTTAGTTTAAGGACTGACACAGGGCTGTGGGAAGAGAGTGGGGCAGAGGGATTACTTTATGGACTGACGCAGGGCTATGGGGAATAAGCTGGGTTTTCACGGGGCACTGGGGTTAGTTTGGGGTGACACGAAGCTGGGGAGACAGCGAGATGGTGGTATTATTTTGGTACTGACACAGGCCTCTGGGATTAGTGTTTACG
This sequence comes from Hypanus sabinus, assembly GCF_030144855.1. NCBI lineage: Eukaryota > Metazoa > Chordata > Chondrichthyes > Myliobatiformes > Dasyatidae > Hypanus > Hypanus sabinus. The sequence goes on from NW_026779472.1 coordinate 220,604, forward strand.
AAAGGTGGGTACCAGTACAGAGTGAAGCACGCAAAAATACAAATTTTACTGTATTTATCACAAGTGTTAGGTTTGTGTTATTCCATAAATAGTTAAAATGAAAACTCGAGCTTCCCCGCCCTAACCCTCCGTCCAGCAGCTTTCCCTAAAGGCGCAGCCGCGCATTCCCATGCTTTCAGTCAAGCCTTCCTTTGACCTCCAGGCTACAGAATCCCGGAGCCCAGAAGCACCGCCAAACACACGAGTGCCGGATGTTCTGTACACCCACCCACCGGGCCGGCTCTGCCCCATGGGTCACAGACGTGATGTAAATCTACAACCTTCCCTTACCTTCCTACAGCCTCTTCGGCCTCAGGACCTCTCGACCCGAAACGCCTCGCAAGCGAGACCCCTCGGTACACACAATGGGGATGCTCCTGCGCCTCCAGCACCCTCACCAATTGAGACTGAGGCAGGAGGTCTGGGGCGTTTTGTGCCCGGATGAGGGTAGGCACCGGCGAATCACAGTACCGAATAGGAAGTAGAAGGGAGCGGGAGGGTGGTGGTGGAACACGGCGACGGCAACACGGGACGGTTTCTCTCTCTCTGGGAGGGGACATTTTCTCTTGGAGCGTACCCATCTCCAGTTCGGCCCGGCTCCAGACTGCACTTATCTCCGACTGCAGACTGGAAAAAGGGCTGGCTGTAGCCCGTCCGTGAACTCGCTGGGGCACGCCACCTCTTGTCGGCAGGCAGGCACCGTCCCGTCCGGGAAGGATAAGGGACACCACAAAGGGGAGGGAAGACGATTTCTGCGGAAGGTCGGAGAGAAAGAGAGAGTGAGGTTCAGGTCGGAGTAGGGGATCTAGGTGGGTGTGTTCGGGAGAGGAAGGGAGGGTGGTCGCGAAATTGGTTAGAGATGGAGATCGCGAAAAGGGGTGGAGTGTGTGATCAATGTGACAGAGAGAGAGAGAGAGAGAGAGAGGAGTCTGACCGAGACGGAAAGGGTTCGATGGATGTTTCAAAGTGATTTTACAATGGAAGTTGTACAATTCTAAAATGGCGTGCGGGTCTGAAAACCCTCAAATGACGCACGATACAGAAAATTTTCTCTGACTCAGAATGCCCCAACCTCCCTCATCCCAGTCTGTCTCTCAGCCCCCAGACTCTCTATCTGCTTCCCCTACTGTTCTGCTCTGCCGGCTCTCACTAAGTCTCTCGCCTCGCCTCCACCAGGCTTTCTGCTAGTCTCTCACCTCACAGCCACTCATCTCTGTCTCTCTCCAGCCCTGAGGTCTCTCTGCAAATGTTTCGTCAACCCGCGACAAATCACTCCGTGCGGCCTCCGTTCTCGCTTTCCACCGATATTCTCTCTCCCCGTCTCTTTCTCTTCTTTCGCAACCCCGTCTCGCTCTCTCTCCAGTCCGCCTTTTTCACGCGTCTCTCTCTCTCTCTTTCTCCACTCCCGCTCCCCCACACTTTCTCGCTGTCTGCCCCTGGAGTCCCACCATCCCAATCGTTATTTTCACGTGACCTCTCTACTTCCAGTACCTTCCCTACCCCAATTTCCTTCCACACTCCGAACTTTCTCACCATCTCTTCCCCAGGTCTCTATCCTCAGCCCGCCCTCTGCCCCCATTCGTCCTCTCTCTCTTTCCCCTGCACTTTCTCTCAATCCTCAGCCTCACTTTCCCTCGCCACTTTCTCTCTCCTCAGCACTCCGGACCCTCTGTCTCCCAGATTGGGCCGCCTTCTACCGCCTCTCTGTCGCTGCCCAATGTCCCTCCCTCGTCTCTCTCGTTCCGCATTTTCTTTCCTCGTCTCTTCCTCATCAGTTTGTCTGAATCTACAGTCATTCCCTCTACCCATCAGTCTCTATCTGTCTCTTTTGTTGCATATTATGGGGGCTAATGGATATTTCCCTCAGTTACTGCAGAGCCCAAATGTAGTTATAATATAATTTTAACCGTTCGTGCGGAACACGGATGCCCGCTGTCTTCCAAGCAGAATTCACTCTGTCTGCTACATCATCAACCTTCTGTTAGTAAGCCGATTCTGAATCAACGCAGCCAGGTTTCCCTGGATCCCTTGCCTCCTCACTTTCTGAATGAGTCTATTATGGAGAACTGATCAAACGCCTGACAGAGATTAATGCCCCCACATCGACTGATCTTATTCTTCTGTTTGTTTTATTTTCCGAAGAGTTCAATCTGGTTCATAAAGGACAACATGCCACTCAAAAAGCCATGTTGACTCTCAGTAGTCTGGCTACATTTCTCAAACTATTCAGAAATTCCCTCAACAATAATCTTCTCCAATAGATGATATCTCCACTACTGATATAAGTCTCACTGGTCTATAGTTCGAAGAAGTATCCCTATTCGTCAACAAAGGTAATAGGATAACATCTGCCACCCTCACCTCAATCTTCCCCTCCAAAAGCGCAGCAATATCTTCGCTCTCTTTCCAAAATTACCTGGACTATATCCCTTCTGGCACCGGAGAATCGTCTATCATAATGTTTTTCAGTTTCCAGCACATCCTCTTTCTTAGCGTCGGCAAGTTCGAACATATGTGCCTGATGAATATGAATGTGTTCATATTCATCAATGTATTCATAAAGGAGCTTCGCTGCCTTCTTGGACTACAGACACATATTTTCCTCTTTTCCTTCTGACCTGCACAGACTCTCTCTAGTCATTCTTCTGTTCTTCACATTGCAACTCGCCAAGAACTTCTAAAGTCCCCTTCTATCTCCGCTCAGTCCATTTTAACATTCTCTCCAGTCTGCACTGCGATTCACCATAACCCTACCCGATCCCTTCTTCCAAAATTTTAAGTTTGTTTCTGTCTCCCTCTTGACTCGTTCAAATTTTCTTGTCACCCAGGGTTACGTTACGGTATCATCCTTTCCCTGCGTCACTGAGATAAGCCTATACTGAACCCCATGTCAATCTCCACATATCTGTTGCGTATTTCCCTGAGTACATCATTTCCCAATGTACGTTCCCAAGTTCCTGCCAGGTAGCACCATAATTCGCAGAGCCCAAATTCCATACTCCCTTGTCCTAACCCTGTGCAAGGTAAATATAGGGGAGTTCTCTGACATGCCGTATTGCTCTGACATGCAGACCCGCGGAGAGATTTGTCACCTGACACGGTTCCTTTTCTAATAATAGATCCGGTATTTACTGCTCGCTAGTCCGTCTTCATGTAGTGACATGAATCTTTCCCGGACACAACTGAGAAATTATGCCATAGCTAAACCTTTAAACCTGAGGAGGTGCCAACAAATATTAGGGGAGTTTCAATTACCCGTGCCAGTAACCTGGTCGATGTACATGTTCCGCTCTCGATCGGTTCCTCACTGTTCCCGTTGTGTGTGCTTGTTTTCTTTTGTCAATCTGGTGGGCGGCTATACAAAATACTCCAGATGGCCCTTCATGTTTCAGTATTAGTCTCACAGTGTATGAACAAACGAACGCTGCACGTTGTCCTCCCTTTCTGCAGCTGCGATACAGTCCCTGGTTTCCCATCGCACTCCCTTTACACTCTGTTATCCGACCCTGTCCATTTTTCAACATCGAAAACCCCGAAAGACCTGAAGATATTCGGAACAATCACGCCAGCAGCATTGAACGTTTGTATTTGCTACCTACCTGAATTGAGTAAAGTGATAAATCTTACGCCAATTCAGCAATTTCCGGATGGCCAGGCATACGATTGTTTGAATTAATGTCAAATTTGCCAAAACTATTCATTGTAAAAGGGCTTTATTTGAAAGTTCCGCTGAATTGTCATTAGACATGGGCGTTATCTACACAGATGGCCATTTAATGTAAACATATAAGTCATTCCATTCCTCAGCTCTTCTCTGAATTTCCTCTGTGTCAGTGTATAGATACAAGTGTTGCTGCACACACTGAGCATTTGCAACATGGACCCAAATTGTTGGAGGATGTATACCGGGGAACTCAAATATCTGTCCTCGTAAAAATAGTTTTGCACTTGCCATTTCAGCGAATAGACTACATTGGACATCCAAAGTAATATGAAATTAGTTGATATAGAAAACAACAAAATCATCGACTTTTTTGCGCTTTTCCACCTCGGCATCTTTCTGATTATCGCTGCTGTGCCGAAGCCTTCTGCGGACTCTATTTGCCACAACGATATGCCTCACTGTTAACCCGTTAAACACCAGGATTAAGTTGATTGGTAGTAATGGTGTTAAAATACTGTCCAGTAATTGGTATCCTTTCCACACGGGTGAAGTAGCGTATTCATATGTGACGGTGCACCGCCACGGCGTGTTGTCAATGATGACGTCAGGTTCAACGGCAAAGTAAAACGGAACACATCTCCCGTAGCTCACTATAACCACGGTCACGATAACCACCGTTGCTGTTCTCTCGGTGCAGTATCGTTGCCACAACTTTTGGCAACATATTGCGATGAAGCGATCGAAGGTAAAACTGACCGTGAACCAAACAGAACAATCCGTCATTACAGTCCGAAATACAAGAGTCAGAGCGCATACAGGAGTGAGGAGCAGGGATCTGGAATAAATGTGGATATTGTTGGTCTGTTCCACTAAAGCTGTGACGATAAACACCATCAGATCCGCTGTTGCCATTCCAACCAGGTAACGGGTAATGCATTTGGAGAGTCCGCACTTTCCCCGAGAGAGGATCACAACCGCCGTTAAATTAACTGCAAGAAATTTGGAAAGAAAATAGAAATACGGTCAGCTCCCTGAAAGCCCCCATTCTACCGATGCTATGCAGGGTATGGTCTGTTTGGAAGTGGAAAGCGGGAATCCAGTGTGTGCGGTCTTGGTCACTGCTCTCCGGCTGGAGGACAATGACGGATGTGAGTGTCAGTGGATTGGCGACCGTCCCACAGTTTAGAGCGAGGCATCCGAGTTCCACGACTCACGTACGGGTGAGCAGTCGGTCGCTCCTGTAAACAACACCATTTCCATTATTAGAGGAGAAAGAGCAGTCAAGGAGATATAAATCATGAGATCTCATTTACTGACTTACAGAAGAAGAGACCTATGTGTCGTAAATAGACTGAACCGTCATTTAAATAAGCTGCCATGTTGTTATAAGGTCGAAGTGTCTGCACTGATAGAGACACGGACCTAGAAAAGCTTAAACCAGCATCACTTCTGAAAGCCTAGCGAGGTAAAATTATGAAACAACGATAATACCGACACTAACGTAATTAACAAAAGAAGAAAACACTGCGATCAAAGTATGGAAAATGAAAATAAAACCACTAGATGCCTGAATCCTCCATTCCGGAAACACGTTTCAGCCGACGGTAGCATCTGTGCTCAGTAGCAGTGCGGATCCCGCAGCAGAGTAACGAGGCACCATACATAAAGTAACAAGCTCCGGCATCTTACCGGGGTCACCAACTGCTACAAGTGTGGGATAGTAAATGGCCGCGATGTAGTAAATCGCCGGATATCCCATATTCCGTCAGAAGCAGCGTTCAGTTATGCGGAGCGTTTCAGCTGCTCAGATGGACTGGTGATCGGTTTAGCAGACTTTTATTGAGGTGAGAGCAATTCCACTCAGGTAATTAGCGTGGCGATCACGTCAGGGACATTACTGACAACCAAATGCACGAACACTTATCTTAAGCTATTTATACTCACTTTGACCGGGATGGTGAATTTGACTCCTCAAGGGAGTCTTAATTTAAAGCGACATAAGATGTGCTTTTTTCCCCCCTGTTATTTTCCATGGTACTTGGCTTCAGCTATTTAAGTAGCATATTTTATACCACTGTTGCTTTAAAACAGGCATTCATCTTGAAGTCAATTCATTTTGTAATATTTGCCCGTGCACGTTCGCTTCTGAAATTGAGGGAAGGAGTTTGTTCTGGCAGGTGAAATGGAGAATACTTCTTTATTTAATGGGAACTTCCGTTCATCTATTCGTTCGTTCGTTCCATTCATTCCAGGTGGTGTGAGTGATGGAAATCACAGTGACAGCTGACATGTGTTACAATAAAATGCACTGCACATATTCCTACAAACACTTTGAAAGTTCCACAGCGATATTCCAGAAACCTTTGATCAAAAAGGGAGCGTTTCTTCAGGAAATTAGCGAGGGCTGTGGACAGTTTGAAGAGCAGGTTTTCCAGTGAACACATTCAAATTCACCCTTCCAAAGTGAATCTCTCCGTAATGTTCCGGTGTTATGCTCCGGTCCAGAGCCCGCATTCCGGGTTTTGATCCGGGCCGCGGACTCCGGGTCTTGTAGCAGTCCCTCCTTTCACCCTTTGAGCCAATAAGTCACACCTGTGGATCATTGTGGCTTGTTTGGACTCAAGGAGGCGCACCTGATGCCCGTCGGCTGGAAGGTGTATATAAGGAGCTCTGGGATTGAACCTAGTTGGGGGTCGTCCTGTCTCTCTCGTACGTGCTGGTCCCGCTGTTCTTTCCGGTTCGCCTGTCTCGCGCCGTCGCGCTGTTTGCCTATCCATTTCTCCCCGTTCATCATGGTTGCCCTGCTTGCGTTGTTAGCCCGGTTTCGTTCTGTGCGTCCTGTTCGCCCCGGCTTGGAGTACCCACCGCTAATCAACCAGTTCTGTGATTCAGTCTCGTAGTCACCCTGGAGCTAGTCCCCTTCCAAACCCTCGCCTCCGTCGGGTAAGCCAGGCCAGATTGCCGTTGCCTGGCGGAAGACTTTGTCTTTTTCCTACACCTCGCTTCCAACGAGTGGTACGCCGCAACTGCCCAGGTGTCCCGCGTCTTGCCCATGCCTCTGTGTTCATGACTGGGAGGCGGCCCAGGCAAGCAGTTATGCGGCCCGCCCAGCGGGCTCTCTTCCCTGCATTCCTTGTCCCAAAGACCCATCCTCTAGCCTCTCCAAGATCCTGACTCGCCATGACCCCCGAGAGCCCGCGTCGGCACGGACCCCCGAGAGCCCGCGTCGGCACGGACCCCCGAGAGCCCGCGTCGGCACGGACCCCCTAGAGCCCGCGTCGGCACGGACGCCCAAGACCCCGCGTCGGCACGGACCCCCAAGACCCCGCCTTCCTCCTGCCATGCCTGAACTCTGGGTTCCTCCTGTCTTGCCTGAACTATCTCTGAGCCCCAGGATCACCTTTGAATGCCACGTCCCTCAGCCACGGTCACCTCACCTTGTTCTATCCTTTAGTTGTCCCCGTTCTGCCCCGAGTACTTCGGTGCCTGCGTCCGGCATTTGTGTCCATTCCATGTCCCCTTATGACATCCGGGCAGAGTACCATCTGTAACTTCTCAGCGCTGCTCTGCGTCCTGTCACTGTCCTGTTGTAAACTCTGTCTAGCTTATATACTATCCATAATTCCACCAACTTCAACATCATTGCAAATACAATAACGCACCATTCCACTTCCTTATTCACATCATTTTTAAAGCACTAAAATCCGGGGGTCTAAGAATAGATCTCTGCAGGACACCACTGGCACCAGCATCCAAGGGAAAAACACACCTGCCACATATATTCTCTGATTTCTTGGGCGTCAGTCCTGAATCCATAAGCCAACTTTTCCAGGACACCAAGTTCTCTAACGTTCTGAAAGGTCTTACCATGGTTAACCGATGGATGACCGTCACATCCTCAGAGAATTGAACCTGGGTCGTGAGAGATGATCCGCCCCTCATAAAGCCACACTGATTCTCGCAAATCAGATACTGCTTCTGGAAAATCTCGTCAATCCTGTTTCTAAGAATGTTCTCCAATGATTAGCCAGTCACTGAATTAGGACACACCGCTTCCGTCAGTCACCCAGGGATTCTCTCGATCACACAAGAGAACTTAACTATACAGATTTTTTTTCAAACGTACGGTACATCCTTGTACATCCTTAACCCTGGAACCTTGTCGCTCATCGGCCCTTTAACGCTTTTCTCACAGATGTCCCTCTGACTGGTGAATACTGAACTGAAGTCTTCATTGAGGACCTGCCCTTCTACCCCCGACCTCAGGGGCTTGTTTCATTTTATTTCTCCGACCGGTGCTATACTCATTTCCGGTAATCTTCTCCTTCGCATACATCTCGAATGGGTTGGAGTTTTTCTTAAAATCACTGCAGACCTTCTGTAGTCGTTTCTAGTTATTATAATTCCATTCTTCAGTTTGTCCCCGGCTGTTTTGTAAATCTACAGTCATGCCTGATCCCTGCTTTCTAATCCTGAGGTCAGCTTCCTGAAGCTTCTTTCTTCCTCTTGACCAGATGTTTCACATTTCTTGTCAACCATGGTACCTTCACCCTACCGTCCTTCCCCTGTCTGAATGGGGAAAACCTCTCCAGAACCCCATGTAAGTGCAGCCTAAAATATATTCACATTTCCGTTGTGTATTTTACAGGACATATCCGTTCCTGATTTATGCTTTGATGTTCCAGCCTAATATCTTCATAATTCCACTTACACAGTTAATTACTTCGGGAAATGACACAGAGCCATAGGACGAGAGTGGATAGAGTGATTAACTTGAACACTGACAAGGGGCAGTGGGCTGAGAGTGAGGCAATGGGATAGTTATGGGGAATAACACGAGGTTGTGGGGACACAGCGGGCCATTCCGATTACTTGATGACTGACGCGGGCTTGTGTCATTAGTATATATAACCCTTTTACGAAAGGAGGGGGCTGGACCCCTTATGATTTGCCTAACGACACAACCGATCCACAGACAGTGCAATAGCCACTGTTCTACACACCGTCCTTACACATCTGGAGAATTGTGCTTATGTAGGAATGCTGTTCTTGGACTCCAACATCATAATCCCCTCCAGGCTCGGCAGGAAGATCAGAGATCTCGTCCTTGAACCTGATTCTCAGTTCGCTAGCAGGTTGTAAGGGTGGGCTCCCTCACCTCCACGCCTCCGACTTTCATCACAGGAGCCCCTCAAGGTCATGTACTGAGAACCGTCCCTTACTCCCATTATACCCATGATGTATCGCTACTCACAGCTCCAATCTGTTAACTAAATTTGCTGACGACACTACATTTATTGACCAAATATCAAAAAATAACGAAGTGGCCTACAGGGTAGAAGTTATCTCTCTGACACAGTGTCGTCAAGTAAACAACCTCTCCGTCAATGTAGCAAAAACGAAGATGGTTGTGGATTTCAGGAGGAATGGAGACGGGCGAACCCCTATTGAAATCAATGAATCTGCGGTTGAGAGGGTAAACAGCTTTAGGTTCCTGCCATTTACATCACCGAGGACCTCACGTGGCCTGTACAGAACAGCGCCTCTTTCACCTCAGACGGTTGAGGAAGTTTGGTATGTCCCAGAAATCCTGAATTTTCTGCAGGGGCACAATTGACAGCATCCTGACTGGCGGCATCACTGCCTGGTATGGGGACAGTACTTCCCTCAATCGCAGGACTCTACGGTGAGTTGTGTGGACAGGACAGCAGATCTGTAGATGTGAACTTACCATGATTCCGGACATTTGCAGGGACAGTTGTGTCAAAAGGACTAGAACGTTCATTGGAGACCCTGGTCAGCACCACCACAATCTATTCCAGCTGCTACCATCCGGGAAGCGGTACCGCAGCATAAAACCCAGGACCAACAGGCTCCGAGACAGCTTCTTCCACCAGGCCATCACAGTGATTAACTCACGCTGATTTGTTTGTACTCTATACTACATTGACTATTCTATTTACTATAAATTATTATAAATTACTATGATTGCACATTTAGATAGAGACGTGACATGAAGATTTTTACTCATGTATGTGAAGGATATAAGAAATCAAGTTAATTTTAATTCATTTCAGACTGAAGCACGATGAAATATTAGTTTTATTATATTTTCTAAAGAGTTCTTTTTTTATTACTGCATAAGTAGTTAAATTGATGTATAGAACTACAGTAAATTAAAAACATCTAAGAGCTCCCACTAGAGGCGTAACCCGGTATTTCCGCGCTCTCGCAACACCCTTCCTTTGACCTCAGGACCGTGGAATCCCCGAGCCTAGGAGCACGAACAAACCCACCAGTGCCGGAACTACGGAGCTTCCAGCTACCGGGTCGCCGCTCCCCCATAGATCAGACCCACAGAGACGAGGAAAGTCCCCAACTTTCGCCCATCATTCCACAGCCCCTTCGGTCTGAAGAGCCTATCGACTCGAAACGCCTCGCAAGCGAGCAGCAGCACCTCACTCTCCGGGGAGAGAAACCCCACCAGCTACGATTGCGCCGGACTGGGAATGGGAGAGAGTCCCGCCCCCTCCTGTATTTAGCAGACTCTGGAGTGGTGGTGGCTGTTCTACTGTGCAGTGACAACTGCACAAATATGGCCTTTATGGAAGAGTCATCAGAAGAAAACTTTTCCTGCGTCCTCGTCACAAAATTCAGCATCAGAAGTTTGCAAAGGAACATCTAAACAAGCCTGAAGCATTTTGGAAACAAGTCCTGTGGACTGATGACGTTAAAGTAGATTTTCTTGCTCTCAATGAGCAAAGGTATGTTTGGGTGCAGAATTTCATGAGCACAGGGGTGGACCGATCACGCTTTAGGCTTGTGTTGTAGGCAAGTGGCACAGGAAACATTTCCCTCTGCCTGAAGGGAAGAACGAATTCAATTAAATACCTGCAAATTCTGGAAGCAAACATCACCCCGTCTGTAACAAAAGTGAAGATGAAAAGAGGATGGCTTCTGCAACAGGATAATGGTTAGAAAGACTTTGGCGGAGGAAGGTTGGTTGGAGAGAGACTGGGAGTGGGTGATAGAGTTATAGAGTGAGTGAGGGGGCAGAGGAAAGAGACTAGGAGAAAAGAGAGACTAGTGGACGAGAGTCTTGCAGAGATGGGGAGAGACACGGGGAGCGAAAGAGAGAAGCGCCGGAAGAAAGAGAGAGACTGGGAGAAAGACGGGAGAGAGGGAGAGATTGAGAAGGAGCGAGTGACAAGTACGGGGCCTGAGACAGGAGGGGGATACGTGTAGAAGGAGAGTGACGAGGAGAGAAACCGGAAGCGTGGCACCCTTGATGGAAGAATGATGGGCGATGACAGACTGATAGGGTTGGAGACGTCACAGTTCAGTCTGAGGTGTACGGACGCTGTGTTGTCCCATATCTTGCCCAGTCCCACAGTGAAACTCTGAGAAGTATCACTTTGTTGAGCGTATTATAAATAAACACAATGTATCCGACGTTTACACTATAGGCGGAACTAATTGCGGAAAACTAGTTAACACCGTCAACACCGTCGGCAGTAGTCATCTTGACTAAAACAGTGGTAAACACCGTCGGCAGGACCTTTCAAAACATCTTGTCCTCTCTGACCACAATCGTAAACTAGACTAATCTTATCTGTTCGCACCGTCTATTTAATTCTATTCTGAGCTTCTCTGAAAAACAAACACCTCCCTCTAAACAGTAGCAGCAAGCTGAAAAAGAGTTTCTTTTCTCCGACCTCATCCCCGGAAACTTGAAAGCGCATTAATCCTTTGCTTGGCTGAAGTAGTGAAATTAACCACAAGATCATCCACACGGCCAGGATAGATTAGTGGCCTAAGTTTTTGTGTTAAGGTCGCAGTTTCCACTGGAGAGGTAGTTTCCAGTCCCGTCCATGACAATTCGGCATTCTTCCTCCCTTTCGTTCTTTGTTTTCTTCATTCTACACCCAGTTTTGTTGAAGGAAAGTTTCTGTCATTGAGAAAATATCCATATCCTGTTGCCCTTCACCATCTTCTCCTTTTCCCCTCGGCTGTCAGCAAGATATGAATCATCCTTTACGCACACTGTCTCATTCCATCTCCATACCAGTTTTTACCCAAACAGCAACATGGTGATGTCATCGGTGATGTTGTGGAATGTGAGAATGTGGATGGTAGATTTTACAGTTCGAATTGGAATCCTCTTGTGAGTACACCGAAAAGAGGTAAATGCAGATAGTAAATTCGGAAGGTGACGTGACATGAGTTCGAAGGTCACGTGACGGAACAATGCTTGTCAGTGAAAGGATAATCAGCAGAATGTTAGACGAACTTGCGAAACACACACAACATGCTGGAGGAACTCAGCGGACCAGACAGCATCGACGTGTGAAAATTTGTCCTGAATAAAGTTCTTATTGTGTGCCGTTTATCAAACGCCTCCGCTGTTCATGGAACAAAATACTTCTGTATACGCGCCTGAATAATTCTAATTATGCACCGTCCACCTGCCGCCGGGACAGGAAATTTCTGAGAAGCATCACCTTATGTGAAAAAACTATGCTTGGAATTTGCGTTTTGAACTAGTGTACTTTGATTGGCTCCTTTCCATTGGCAAATGTATTCTGACGTGCAATACATCAGGGTCAGTTATATTCTTATTTAGACTGAATCAAGTTACGAATATACTTGTAATCTCAAAGGAATACGGGCTCAGCACATTTCGACATCAGACTCTCCTCTCAACAACGGAAAGGACAATGGGTTTTCCACCAATTAAATTTAAATGGCTTCGGAGTTCAGTTGTGACGCAATCTGCGAATGCGGGCTCGTTGGTCTAGTGGTATGATTCTCGCTTCGGGTGGAATAGCACATGCGAGAGGTCCCGGGTTCAAATCCCGGACGAGCCCGCTATTGGAAATTATCAGCGATTTGCTTCACGACTTTTGCATTGACTCTCTGGATAATTGGCAATATCAAACAGAAACACAAGAAGGAATTGGAAATACTTTTCAAGGCAGGTAAGTTTGAAGTGTCACATTTTGGAATGTCAAACCAGCTGAGTATTTATTCGAGGAATGATAGAGCACCGGAGAGTGCCAATCAGCAGGGAGAGAGTGAGGTAAAAGGGCATAGTTTGCTGAAACCCGTCTCATGTGCAGAGAGACTGTGGGAAAGGTGTTCGGCGCGCTGGCCTCAGGAGATCAGTGTAGGAGTTGGGAGACTGTGCTGCTGTTGAACTCTGTTGTGGAAATACGTGTAAAATGGTAACAGCGCAGCAGATTTTGGAAAACGATGGGTCTGCATGTTCATGAGCGCTGTAGACATTAATGCCAAAGAACGAGAAACTGGCAAGTGAACTTACATAGTTTAACCACTTCCCTTTTCCAGACCAGGACACAAGTGCCTCTAACTTGTATACAATATCGGTTTATATATCTCATAGGATAGAATAAACATTGCATACAATATCGGCTTATACATTTCATAGGGTTTCGAATCGGTGCGGGCAGAAATTAGGTGACAAGCGAAACTGCTCACTCCGGTCACGTTGTTGTGCCAAACGCTTGGGATTTCGAGAGCTGGAATCTTCCCACTGAACTCATTTTCTGCTGATCCGGATTGAGAGTCTCAGTTCCGAACTACACCAGCATCTGTCTTACGGATGTGACTTACTTCAGAATCAGAATCAGATTCGGGTTTAATATCTGGAACATTTATCGAGAAAACTGTTAAATTAACGGCAGCAGTACAATCAATACGTGAGAAATATAGAAATAAAAATCAATCAAATATTGAATTAGAGTAAATATATGTATATTAAATTGTTAAATTAAAAATAGAGCAAAAGAGATAAAAGAGTGAGGTAGTGTTCATGGGTTCAATGTCCATTTAGACACTGGATGGCAGAGGGGAAGAATTGGTTCCTGAATCGCTGAGTGTTTGGCTTTAGGCTTCTGTATCTCCTTCCTGACGGTAACAGTGAGAAGAGGCATGCCCAGGTTGATGAAGTCCTTAATGACGTTCGCCGCCTTTCTGAAGCACCGCTCACTGAAGATGACCTGGTCACAACGAAGGCTTGTCCCCAGGGCGGAGCTGACTGATTTCATAACTTACTGCCAGTCTCTGGCCTTTCGGGGCAGCAATGAAGACCCTCCATCCCTGTCAGTCGGCGACGTTCAGGGATTCATTCATCGTGTCAGTAGCTTCCGCTCGGTTTGCGCAATTGCCTGCCAAGTCCCGGGTAGCGATTCAGAAATATCGACAGATACATATGTAGACGGACTCTTGATTTTCGTTTCATTGAAGTTTTCTTTGACCAGTTCAGCTTGTTATCTCTGAGGTAAGCCCCCTAAACTCTAGGGCCGGTGGACAGTCTCCATCTGCCGTCTTCCATTTGACTTGTTTGGCATGAGTGACCGTTCCAAGAGCCAAAGCATTAACTCCTAACTCCAGCCAGCTTCGTACAGCTTCCCCCATCCTCATCACATTCTACAGTGGTTGCATTGAGAGCATTCTGAGCAGCTGCATCACGGCCTGGTTCGAAAATTGCAGCACCTCAGCCCGCAAGTCCCCGCAGCGGATAGAGTGGTCAGCTAAGAAGATCATCGGGGTCTCTCCTCCCGCCATTACGGACATTTACATCACTCGCTGCACCGGCAAAGCAAACAGCATTATGAAGGACCACACACCCCCTTCATACGAACTCTTCTCCCACCCGCCATCTGTGAAAAGGCACCTAAGCATTTGCGCTCTCACGACCAGACTATGTAACAGTTTCTTCCCCCAAGCTATCAGACTCCTCAATACGTAGAACCTGGACTGACGCCTTACTGCCCTATTGTCTTGTTTATTATTTATTGTAATGCCTGCACTGTTTTGTGCACTTTATGCAGCCCTGGGTAGGTCTGTAGTCTAGTGTAGATTGTTTTTCTGTGTTGTTTTTTACGTAGACTTGTCTAGTTTTTGTACTGTGTCTTGTAACACCATGGTCCTGAAAAACGTTGTCTCGTTTTTACTATGAATTGTACCAGCAGTTATTGTCGAAATGACAATTAAGAAGTAACTTGACTTGATATTCTAGAATAGATCCACTCTGAAGGAAGTTAGGCTAAAGAAAGGAAAATTTAAGAAATATAGCCTTACTTCAACGTGTTCAAAAACTCAAAAGATTCAAAGCACATTGAAGATCAAAGACAGTTGAGGAGAAAGATTTGTCAAGAAGATTTGTCAAATAGATCATCGTGTGGTACGGTGATGCACATTGGAAGAAAGGATTAAAAAATTCTCTACATGGGGAAGGCTTCAGAATTCAGAGTTGCAAAGAGACCTTGTGCAATATTACCGAAATGTTTACTTCTAGGCCTAGTCAGTGGTAAAGGAAGGCAAATGCATTGTTAAAATTCAGTCCAGGAGGATTAGAATATAAAACGACAATGTAATGTTGACATATGTTCGTCATTATAGACCAAATTCCGATCCTGTTCTTTATCCCTAATACTGGAAATCTCCTTCATTTATGATACTGACGGCAGTGTTACCCCTCCATACTCCCGTTCTGACCTAACGGTGTTGAAACAAATTCCAGAGCTGTCCAATTATACTATTCGTGTTGGAATAATGATTCACCTTTTCCATTGCTAAACAGAAATCAAGTAAAACCCTCACTTCAGGGGCAGTGCTACGGTGGGTGCTGAACATTGATGCGATGCTGAACATTCTTTAGCTGCGATGGCCGAGTGGTTAAGGCGTTGGACTTGAAATCCAATGGGGATTCCCCGCGCAGATTCGAACCCTGCTCGCAGCGCTCACACCAGCAATCCCACTGCCAATAAAATTTAACACCCTTGATGCTGTCTGAGCGCAGCACCCTCTGTGTTCAGTTGAGAACTGCGTATTTTTACACTCTTCAATACAATTCAATACAATACATTTGTACTCATTGTGCAATGTTAATTTCTATTCCGACTCTGATCAATCCCCTGGAAGCAGCTTAAACTCTCTGCAGTGCGGAATTTTACTGTCTTGTTAAACTAAAAGAATCAAACCCGGAGAACGGATATTTCAGCGTCAGTGTCAAGAAGTGGACATCGTCCTTTCGCTCTACGATTCGCATGGCGACGTATTTTCATCCTCTGTCAGATTCTAATCTCACTCGATTCCTGTGTTATTGTAGTTGTGGCAGAGACCACCGGAGGTCATTATATTCTATATCCTGTAGTGAACAGTTTTAACTTCAGTTGTTCGTCAGAGGATGTAAATTCATCACCGGAGGTGAGTCAGTTCAATTGTTCCGAGCTTCTCCAGTGCTACTGTACCCTTCAGCATATATGGGGAGTGAAATTACCGTCACCGCATCAGAGCCAACCTCAGAAACCTGTACAGATGTATCACAATGTTTCCTCTATTTCTAATTTCCAATCGAGTTGCAATGAACTACAATCTGCAGTGGCCTTCCAAAATACCTGATCCACCCATCGGCTCGCCATCTCTCTTTCGTGAACAGTTTCCTTTGACAGTCTCACCCCAACAGATCGTCCTTTATTTAATACCAATCTCAACGAAGTACATGACCTCACACATTCCAGCAACAAACACTTTTGTCCAGTTTGCGCCCTCACTGAAAGACCCAATTGCAGCCTAAATATTCTCCTTGCAACCCGCTGTCCGGCTACGTCACGTCATCAGCCTGACACAGTAAGGACAGCTCATTAATGAGGGACGATAATAGACCGTCATGACACTGCCGATAAAAATTCCTACAGTCTGCAAAGGAGCAACGTTGACACAGATGGCACCGGATATCAGGTTTGAACCTGGGTGTCTAAGGTTATGAGACAGAAACGCTCTTTCAGCGGTTCAGGAACAGCTTCCTCCCCTCTGCAATAAGAATCACGAATGGACTTTGAAGTTTTGGTCACGACCTCACTTTATTAATATACAGTATTTCTGTTTTTGCATATTTTTCATAATCTATTCAATAGAGGTAATTGATTTTCTTCTGTATTTATTATTATGTTTTATTTCATTTGTTGTTATTATTATTATTTTCTCACTCTGCTAGATTATGTATTGCATTGAATTGCTGCAGCTAAGTTAACACATTTCCCGTCACTTGCCGGTGATAATAAACCTGATTCTAATTCTCTGTTCAACGCGGTACTTTCCCGATTCGATTTTCATTAACGACATGGATTTCGAGGTATTGAGTTCTGGTACCGTATCCAGCACAGATCTGGAACCGGTAACACGTTCTTCAATAAATCCTGTTCCTTCGGCTGAGGAGATTCGAGAATTTGTGGAGTTGACATCCAAGATTTCTGTCAGTTCAATTCTCGCAGCATTTTTAGCTGAGAATATGTACCAGATTAGAAGGCCCTGATTCAGCATTTCAACGCAAAAGTTTGAAAATTTCTTCCACCACAAACCCACACACCCACATATGCTGGTCGACGTCTTGAATTTCTACTACGGGAAAATAACGGACAGTGATTCAATTCATCTGTATCTGGTGACGGATCTAACCGACGGGATCATACATTATACGTAATTGGTGATGACCTCAAAATGAACTCAAATTTATATTTATGCGAACATCTATATGTACACACAAGCGCAATGAAAAATGTACGTGCTGATGGGTGAAAACAGGTGGAAACTAACCAAATCGACAGGCCAATGCAGTTTATTTATCTACAATATTTTTACTTTGCAACCGGGTGTCTATGAATAGATTGTGAGTAGAAACAGGGCGATTGGTGCCGGTGTGTTGTACAACTGTACGGATGCAGAGCGTCTCGCTTCGTTCACCGACGTATTTCCTTAAGTTAGACAGCGGACGATTTATCGCTCGAGGCAGAACCCTTGCATCCAAATCAAAACTAACATTGGAGTTTTAAGAATTAATGACACTAAAATAATGTTAATTGCATTTATAATTGAAGTAACGGAGAATGGCATCAAGCAGTACAGAGTGCTCCCTCTGTTGAATGTGGTCAAGAAAACACTGTAAGGAAAACAGTGGCCGAAAGTGAACATGAAATTGGTAAACTGCCGTGTAACGCTCTCTCTTGAACTGCCTATCAAACTCCACGTTTATCTCGCTTGTCCTGCTACGATGTGACTCTCTTCCCTGCCTCACTTCCATGTCCCGCTCCTTCTCTCTCTCTCTCTCTCTCTCTCTCTCTCTCTCTCTCTCTCTCTCTCTCTCTCTCTCTCTCTCTCTCTCTCTCTCTCTCTCTCTCTCTCTCTCTCTCTCTCTCTCTCTCTCTCTCTCTCTCTCTCTCTCTCTCCAGATCTCCTCACTCCCACACTTTCCTCACAAGTTGAAGCGAACGCTTATCTATCAATATTCGTGTTTAGTGAAAGGACTGCGTGAATGTGGTGGGACATTTATATATTTTCTTTTACTAGACAGCTCGGGTGGAGCGTAAGGGAGTGGGTGTAAACTGTTGCTGAAATGTCGGGGCGAACAGGTAATATGCCATGAAGGAGAACCGATTTTTTAAACAAATCTGCTCCTGGACTTTGGTTCAGTGCTCCACTAAGACACGACCACCATGTGAAATTTCAGTTAGCTGAAAACACTTGAATTTTCCACTGATAAAAATATTTACATATCCGATAAGAAATGTTTTTCAGCTGCGGCTGGAAGAGGGGAGATTGAGATTGTGACTGATTCACTGAAGTGGGCAACATGGTCTCTGAACGCGAAAAGCTTTCGCCGTTTCATATCACTCACTGTACAAACTCCGCATTGCTCTCTGGTCTACCGAGCGACCCCGCCTATTGCCATAGACAAATCGGTTCGCTGACCTTCCGTCAAGATCACCCGCGCCAATTGTCACTGACGTGGTGTAATTGTCTGACATCAACCAATCTCGTCAAATGACGTGCAACCTACATAGCTCCCATTCGTTTATGCAGATGTCAATCCAATGTGTTATCCAATTGCAAAAAGGTTTTCACCCAAGAGCTGTTCCCTCCCATAGACCCTGACTGCTTCTGCCTCCCCAAAGTCCCGTCAATACTGAGCAAAACTCAGAACAATTTCCCATTATATAACATTCATATCCATATGCTTCTGATCGCTGCTGCGGGCGCTGTCACGGCGTCGAAATAAAGGCGGGCGACAGAAGTATATCTCCTCTCACCGGGGGAGACGGTTGAAGATTTAGTGGAGGACAGCGGCCGACTTTTGACCGGCAACTGCAGTTTTGGGCGGAGGAGGATTGAGAAAAATTCTGGGCCAGCCTGATCCTATTGAATGCCAGGGCTGGCTGAAGAGGACTAGAGACTCTCCCTTCTTTCTGTTGCCTGTCTGTTTAAAGAAAATGAATAAACAGGCCTTTCTTGGGTCTGCATGCTACCTCGTGGATATAATAGATCGAAATCTTTGTTATCAGTTTGCCTGAGGAATCATTTCGAAGACTGAAACTGGCACAAGATTTATATCTATCTTTTGTTAATGATGCAGAATTGTACAATTTATGTTCTGCGTACTGTCTGTCTTTTCGAGCCTGCAATGACGCTGCAAGTGTTTCATTGTACCTGTTCCTCACCGTCCCTCTGCACACGGCAATAACCCCGACCGGACCTGACAATACTTACTGAGATTTGAGCAGAGATGACCCCGGGCAGATGAGTCAAGGTGATGTTAGCAAACTGAGTGAGTAGGACCAGAGTCCAATATGGGAAATGTATGGTTACCCTTTTCTACAGAGAGACAGCATCTCTGAGTGGTTTGAGGTACAGTGAGGAGTGAAGAAGATCAAATCTACACTGTATCCATTGAAAGTTATTGTCTGTAAGACCTCGCAAGTTATTTCCAGCTTTATTGAGACTGCAACTGCGATATTTTTTTTCAAAGTCATGTTCTCCTTGTTCATACAGAACAAATAACGAATAACTGCAGAAACAGTGGACAGCGGGTCAGGCAGCATTTGTAGACGGAAAGAGATAGTACAAACAAAGTACACTACAGATGCTGTGGTCAAATCAACACGTACAAACAAGCTGGATGAATTCAGCAGGTCGGGCAGCATCCGTTGAAATGAGTAGACAATGGTTTGATGTTCTTTGGTGAGGTTCTGTTCCTGGGGTAAGTACGAGGAGGTGTCAGAGAGCTGCCGTTTGGCCACAGTGAGGTAGTAGTCCGTCCGCCAACTACTACGGCACCACCTTTGTCTGCAGGTTTGTTGGTGAGGTTAGGATTAGTGCGGAGAGAGTGGAGGGCAGTGCGTTCAGAGGGAGTGAAGTTGGAACATGAGAGAGGAGTGATGACAGTTGTCGCTTTTCACCCGATGCTACCCGACATGCTGAGTTCATTCAGCGTGTTTGTACGTGTTGAAGAAATTCAGAACAATAATCACAAGAGCACGAAGAACAGACAAGGTGGTCGAGAGGATAAGGCGATGGACTATTGATCCATTGTGCTTTGGACGCGTGGGTTCGAATCCCATCCTCGTAGCGAGGTGTTTATCTGGGAGACCATCTTTGAAACGATCACTTTAAAATTTCTGAACCTCCAACTTTTGTCTCAGAGGCGCCAGACAGGTTGGTATGTTGGGGCATGAAAAGCAATATTCACCATTAGTCCCTCATCAAATTTGGCCACAACGCCACAAGATATAGGATTTGAATTAGGCTATTCGCCTCATCTCATCTATCCGCCATTCCATCATGACAGATATATTAACCCTCTCAACCCATTTCTCCTGGCTTCTCCTCGCCAGCTTTGACAAATAACGGCTCGCTGAAGAAACAGTGGACAGCGGGTCAGGTAGCATTTGTGGACGGAGAGTGATAGTACACTTTTCTGATCCACACACTGACGCTGAACAGAACGTGGAGAGCAGATGACCGGTATGGGGAGTTAAGAAATGGGCAAGAGTTGGGCGGGTGCAAGTGAAGATGTGTGGTAGTCAGCTCGATATGGGAGACTTTGCTATGAAACCACTCACCACATGCAGATTTTTCAGTGCGAAAAGAGCAGTAAGTCCTTCTCGGAGATAAAGAGGCTACAGAAGGTTGGGGAATGGAGAAGTAAATGGCAAATGAGATGCAGTGCAGGGAGATATATGGCCAGACACTTTGATATAAGAAATGGAGGAGCAGACTTTTTAAGAGGAGAGAAAATGCACACAAGAAGACGGAGGTGCTAAGAGCCTCGGGAGTCCGTATACAGGACTCCCATTGTGACGTACACACCGACACCATTACGTCCCAAAGGTTATTTTGCAGGTTGAGTCTGTGATGAGGAAGGCAAATGCGATGCTCGCATTTATTTCAGGAAGACCGGAATATAAAGCAAAGATGTGATTCAGAGACTTTATAAAGAACTGGCGAGGCCTCGCTTGGAGTATTGTGAGTAGTTTTAGTTCCCTTACCTGAGAAAGCATGTCTGAAGCTGGAAAGTGTTGAAAGGAGATTCAGAGGAATGATGCTGGGATTTAACGGCTAATGATATGAAGAGCGCTTGATGGCGCTGGGTCTGCATTCACTGGATTTCAGTAGATTGCGCGGGACCTCATTGGAAGCTATCGAATGGGGAAAGGCCTTGACAGGGCAGATGTTGAGAGGATGTTTCCTGTGGTGGGAGAATCTAAGACCAACGGACGCAGCCTCGAGATAGACTAGCATCCTTTTAGAACAGAGATGAGGAGTGAATTGTTCAGTCAGCGAGTGGCGAACCTGTCGACTTCGTTGCCACAGGCCCCTGTGGAGTCCGAGTCTCTTTGCATATTTGTCAGAGATCGATAGATTCCTGATTGATCAGGGCATGACATGATATCAGTAGAAAGCAGGAGAATGGGGCTGAGAGGAAATGTCGTAGCAAACCCGATGGGCCAAACGACCTAATTCTGCTCCTATATTTTGTGGTCCTATGCTGCTGAATCAGGCGGATGCGGGTTAAGCATAGACAGGAATGGGGTGTCTGTGGCAGCAAGTTAATACAGACGAAGATTTAAAATAAACGCATTAAATTACAGCTGACAATATCTTAATTCCCTGACCGGGAATCGAACCCTGGCCGCCGCGGCGGTGAAAGCGCCTAATCCTAACCTCTAGACCACCAGCGAAGCTGATGATGTGCTGTACACAGAAATAGATACTATCAAATCAGAAAAATACAAAACAAAATCAATGGATAAATAATAATAATGAATGAATGTGATAAATAGTGCCACAAATCTGTTTCTTAGCACTTTGTAAATCACTTGTTCATCCAGTGCTTCTGGATATGGAACACTGGACTCTGAATGAATCGATGGGAAACACTTCTTCTCCGGTGTCTTTATAAAGATGGTATCATTCAGATTCTCTTATGAGCCCCGGGTCACATTTGTTTATGTCCATCTCCTCGAAGCAACTCAGCGGTCGGCCCTCCGATTCCCGCGATATCGTTGCCGATACATCTGCAATCTTGTTCCTCCCCATCCGCCTGGATCCCTGGGTAGGCAGTTCCTTGTTTACTGGTCGCGGCACTCAGTACATGGTTTGCTTGCTTAACATCTGCTCTGGCGGTATGTGAAGTGCCGTCCGGATCAATGAGGAGAACCTCTCGGTAAGCAGCACCGACAGAACTCAATCATTGGATGTTGTGATTGGGCGAACAAGGGTGCGACAAGACCGCTATGTACGGAGAGCATGAGGAGTTAGTCATGAAACAACACCGCTGTTCAACATCCACCATCCACCCCACCCCCAGCACCACAATACCGTCTTATCTTCTCCGAACGGTGGATCGAGAAGCCTTCCGGCTGTTCCACCGAACTGAGCCATATCTCCATGAAACAGGGAGGACAGCAGCCCCTCATTTCCTTCCGAAACTGCAATGTTGCGCTTACGTAATGTATCGTGTTTTCAAGTCATTGGCCGTTGGCTAAGAAGATGCCGGGCAGGGGATGCTTCATAGCCCGTCGATTTAGCCTGGCTTGAGGTCTTCCGAACCGACCTCTTTTCCGGCAATGGTAATGGCTGACCTTCGCTGATCGCTGAAAGGTGCCGCACCTGCATTCCCGAGAGTCAAGTCCACCTGGTCTTTCAGCAGCTCGTTACACTGACGATTAATTTAGACAGATCAACAGTACGTTTCTTAAAGGGAAATTATGTGCTTCAGATTGCAGCTACAGTGGGTCAGCAGAAATACATCCAGACATTTTGCGAGCTGTCGGCAATACGCCGCGTGTATCGCCAGTGCCATCGTGGGTCTTTGGATTTATAAAGAAATCTCAAAATTCCTAAAGCCGTATCAATAATGTAGACATCCCGCTCTTCCTCGAGCCTACAAAATGCATCACCTCGCACGTCATCTCTCTCCAGTCTATCCCCCTCCCGCTTTCTACCGACACCAAACACCAGACTCCGATCTCTCTCCCCATCTGAAAATCTTTCACCAACCCAAATCTCTCGCCACACCAGATCCCTCGACTTCCCCGGCGTCCCTCCCCACGGTCTTTCTCTACCCTCCTCTATCTCTCGCTACCTCACCACTCTCTGTCTTCGTTCTTTCTCCGCAGTACCACTACCAGTATCAGGGACTGATACACCCAGTATCACATTATCAGGGAGTGAAGATGGTGTGTGAACCTACGTGTTTTTTTTAGTTGAAATAATATAGATTACTTGTTGGCCAATGCATATTCTCTGTACTTCACTGATCATTATTTCAAGGGGTGATTCTTGTAACAGTGGCGTCCATCATTAAAGTTGCCCACCAACAGGACTCGCCCTCAGCACAGTGTTACCACCGGGATGGAGATACAGAAGGCGGAAAGGTCACGATCAGCGATCAGGAACAGACACACCCTCTCCACCATCTGCAACTCAGGTTTGTTTTCTCTAAATTTATTTATACTTTATTTCATTGTACTGCTGCAGTAAAGTTGACAAATTTCACCACATATACCGATGATAATTAATCCGGTTCTGATTCTGATTCAGATGCAGCAGGGATGTGTTAGTTTGAAATTAAATTAGTTGAAAGGCTGTCAGAACCTTGTGAGACGAAGGGTTGTACTGTGCTGTAATATTCTATGTTCTGTGCTCTATCTAGTGTACCGCATCTCACTATTTAAATCCAATCGATTAATTATTTAAAGCTACGACGCCTTCCTTTTCCAGATTACTTTCAATGCGTCTGATAATACTGCAGGAGAACTTAACAACAATAGGCCATAAATGTGAGTGCCGATCGCTGGATGTTGTCGATAGTTTTGCTTGGAAAGGACTCGTCAGGAACTGCAAAATGAGGAATTGCCCTCGGTGTTCAGACTACGCTGGTCATGGGGTATGAAGGGAAGTATCTGGGCAAACAGGGAAATGAGCGATAGTCAGGATGGGCCAGTGAGTAGTAGGTCATGTCTAGCCAATCTCACAGAGCTTTAGGAGATAGTTACCAGGAATGGTGTTGAAGGCAAGGCGGTGGATGACGTCTAACAGGGACTTCAGCCAGGAATTTCACAAGGTACTGTAGTGGAGGATGCTCGAGAAGGTTCAGTCGCTTGGCTTTCACAATGAGGTTGTAAATTGGATTGGCCATTGGGTTTGTTGGGGAAGCTAAAGTGTGGTAATGGATGGACGTCTCTCTGACTGGGGACCTGTGATGAGTGGAGTGTCCCAGGGATCGAGGCTGTGTCCGTTGTTATTTGTAATCCATATCAGCGATCTGTTTAATAATGTCGTTAGCTTTGCCGATGACAACAACATTGCCCGTGTAGTCGACAGCGAGGAAGACTACCGAAACATGAAACGGGATCTGGGACAGCTGGAGAAATGGGTCAGAAAATGTCAGATCGCATTTAGCATACAAAACTCTGGGCGGACCAGCCAGGGTTGGTCTGACACAATGAGAAATAGGGCACTGAGGAGTACGATAGAACAAACGAATATGGAAATTCAGGTCCACAATTCAATGAAAGTTGCAGCACATTTAGACAGGGTCGTAAAAACAGCTTTTCTTACGTCGGCCTTCATAGACCAAACTGTAGGAGTTGGGATGTTATGTTGCTATGGTTTCAGACTTTATTGGAACCCAAGTTGGAATATTGTGTGCGGTTGGGCTCAACCACCTGCAGGACAGATGCAAATAAGATTGAAAGATTACAGAAAAAAATCTATACGGCTATTGCCGGGACTGGATATTTTGAATTGAAAGGGATGATTACATATGTCAGCACGTTATTCCGTGCGGGTAGAAGACTGAGGGGAGAATTGATAGAGGTATACATCATTATGAGGAGTACAGAGAGTGTAAATGCAAGCGGGCTTTCTCCACTGATGTTGGGCGAGAATACAACTGGAGATCAAGGGTGAAGGGTGAAATGTGAAATGTTTAAGGGAAACATGAGGGAACACTTCTTCACCCAGAGAGTTGTCAGCACAAATGGTAATTGAGATTCCGATGTCAACGTTTCAGAGATGATTGGGGAAGTACACGGATGAGAGGGATATGGATGCCCACCGTCCGGGTGAGGTCGATGGCAGCAGGCAATTTAAATAATTCCTCAATGACCGGATGGGCTGAAGACCCCGTTTTTATTCTGTGGTATCCTATGGCTGACTGACTGCATGTCTGGGTTAGAGCTTTGGTGTCTCACAGCAACGACCAATCTGGAAAGTCGTTGATACTCTTCGATCTCTCCGTCTTTGCACAAACTGAAGAATGGAGACTGAGTTAATGGGTGGTTGCAGCATGAGAAGATGGAAGATTTGGAAGTTGTTTATTCTGTATTCTCCAACTGTCTGCGATGGTTTTCAAGGAAGAGAAGTGCGAGCCCGGATATTTGCTTTGCCTTCGCTGCCTTTTTACTTTGTGTAGTTTTGCATGTTTCATTCATTATTGATTTGGGAGGGAGACAAGGATCCCACACCGGCCATATGGATTCAGGATTAAATTGATCGAAATATGAGCGTATCTACACCCGGTATGATAAAACCACGATTCAGAGGTGAATTGACATTAGGATAATTTGGTGTGTACTTGAATTGGGAATTTGGAATTGGCATTTTGGAAGGCTGGTTCTCTTAATGTGCAGTACAATCTGCTGCAGAACACTTTGAAATGCTGGTTTTAAGTTGTAGAGCTCCATTGGAAAAGATGCTTTGACGTCATTGGAACATTTGCCCTGTAATATGTAAATGAGAGGTCAGTTCAGAAAACGCCCTGGTGTAATCAATCGCTCAGCGATTTGCTTACGTCGTCAGCCCTAATTCTATTAATTATCCAGGTGCTGTTGTGTGATCAGATTAAATCGGTTATTTCCTCAGCCCTATTTCTGATAGCACTGGAAACTGCGGACTCGCAATAGAGTTGTACAGTGTACCAGAGTTTCAACTCTCCATGCGGAACACGGCTGCCCTTGGTCTTCCAGCCAGAATTCACTCTGTCTACCACTTCATCTGCCTTCTGTCAGGAAGCCAATTCTGCTTCAACGCAGCCATCCTTCCGTGGATCCCCTGCCTCCTGACTTTCTGAATGAGTCCACTATAGGGAACTGATCAAACGCCTGAACAAAATTAACATATGCACATCGACTCTTCGGATTCATCTGTTTGTTTTATTTTCACTTTTTCAAATAATTCAGCCTGACTCATAAAGGACAACATGCCACGTTGTCTCCAAGTAGCCAGACTACGTCTCTCCAAGTACTCATAAATTCCTTCTTCAATAATTCCCTCCAGTAGTTTACTCACGACTGACGTAAGACTCCCTGGTCTGTAATTCCAAATAGTATCCCTATTATCTTTCCTCAACAAATGAATAATATTTTCCACCCCACAATCATCTCGTTCTACTTTCGTGGCCAGCGAAGACACAACTATCCTGTCCAAAAGCGTAACAATATCCTCGCTCGCCTTCCAAAATTAACTGGAGTATATCCCTTCCGGTATCAGGGAATCATCTATCATAATGTTTTCAAAGCTTCTATCGCATCCTCTTTCTCAGCGTCGGCACTTTCGAGCATATCTGCCTTTTGACGCTGTGTTCACATTCATCAAATTATTCAGTGAGCAACTTCACCGCCTCCTTGGGCTCCAGATACAGGTTTCCTCTTTTATCTCTGATCTGCCCCAACACTCTAGTCATCTATCATTTCTTCACATCTTAGTGCATCTCTGCTCGCCTTCTAACTTTGAAGTCCATTGTTGAATTCCTTTTTGTCTACATTGCGACTCGCTATAACCGTATCTGATCCTTTCTTCCTGAAACTTAATTATCCTCCTCTTGAAAAGCTGTTCCATATTTCTTGTCAGCAAGGGTTACTATACACTATCACCGTTTGCCTGCCTCAATGAGACAAGCTTATACGAAAACCCCATGTAATTGTTTTCTGAACAATCTGCCCGTACCTGTTGCACAATTCCCCGAATATATCATTTCCATATTTAACTTCCCAAGTTATGGCCAGGTGGCACCACACATCGCAGATCTCCGGTTAAGTACATCCCATGCTCCGTGGTCATATCCCCGTGTAAGGTAAATGTAGGGGAGTTCTGCCCTATTGTTCTGACATGCTGACCCGCGGAGAGATCTGTCACCCGATCCGTTCTCTTTTCTAATATTAGATCCGGTCTGGACTGTTCGCTAGACCGCCTTTCTTTTTATATTTACATGAATCCTTCCAGCACGCAACTGCGAGATTATGCCAGACCTTTTACGCTGGGAACATACCAAAGAATATTGTAGAAGTTTCACTGACCCGTGCCGATACCATTGCACGTGTCCAAGATCCGCTTCCCGATCGGTTACTCACTGTTCCCGTTGCAGATTTTGTTTAGTTAATCTGGTGGGCGGCTGCACAGAATACTCCAAATGGGAGCTTCATGTTTCTGTGTTCGTCTCACAGTCTATTAACAAACGAACGCTCCACGTTGTCCTCCCTTCCCTCTAAAGTCTGTTACCCGGCCCTGTCCATTTTGAAACATCTGAAACCCGAAAAGTCCTGAAGCCATTCCTGCCCTTGTGACAGTCGTGTGTCTGTGATAGTTTGAAACATACTTCAACCAAAGTGACAGTCACACCAGCAGCATTGAGCGTTTGTATTGCTACCTACCTGAACTGTATGTAGCAAGCAATCTTCCGCCAATTCTGCAATTTCCGGATGACCAGACATGTGATTGTTTGAATTTATGACATATTTGGCAAAGCGATTCATTGTAAAACGGCTCTATTTGAAAACTCCGCTGAATTGTATTTGGACATGGGCGTTATCGACACAGATGGCCATTTAATGTAAACACATACTTCATTCCATTCCTCAGTTCTTCTCTGAATTTCCTCTGTGTCAGTGTATAGATACAAGTATTGGTGCACATGCTGAGAAATTGTGACATGAACCCAAGTTGTTGGAGGATGTATACCGGGGAACTCAAATATCTGTCTTGGTAAAGATAGTTTTGCACTTGCCATTTCAGAGAATGGGCTACAATGGGCATCCAAAACAATATGAAATTAGCTGAGATAGAAAACAGCAAAATCATCGATTTTCTCCACCTCGGCATCTTTCTGAATGTCGCTGCTGTGCCGAAGCCTTCTGCGGACTCTATTTGCCACAACGATATGTCTTACAGTTAACCCGTTAAACACCAGGATTAATCCGATTGGTATCAATGGTGTTGAAATGCTCTGCAGTAATGCGTATACTCTCCACACGGGTGAAGTAGCATATTCATATGAGCCGGTGCACCGCCACGGTGTGTTGTCAATGATGACGTACGGTTCAATGGCAAAGTATAACGGGACACATTTCTCGCAGCTCACTATAACCACGGTCACGATAACCACCGTTGCTGTTCTCTCGGTGCAATATCGCTCCCGCAGCTTTCGGCAACATATTGCGATGAAGCGATCGAAGGTAAAACTGACCGTGAACCAAACGAAACAGTCCGTCACTAAACCGACAAATACAAGAGTCAGAGCGCATACAGGAGTGATGAGCAGGGATCTGGAATAAATGTAGATATTGTTGGTCTGTTCCACTAAAGCAACAACGATAACCACCATCAGATCCGTTGTTGCCATTCCAACCAGGTAACGGGTGATGCATTTGGAGAGTCCGCATTTTCACCGAGAAAGGATCACAATCGCCGTTAAATTAACTGCAAGAAATTTGGAAACAAAATAGAAATATTGTCAGCACCCAGAAAGCCCCCATTCTACCAACGCTATGCAGGGTATGGTCTGTTTGGAAGTGGAAAGCGGGAATCCAGTGTGTGCGGTCTCGGTCGCTGCACTCCGGCTGGAGGACAATGACGGATGTGAGTGTCAGTGGACTGGCGACCTTCCCACAGTTTAGAGCGAGGCATCCGAGTTCCACGACTCACGGACCGGTGAGCAGTCGGTCGCTCCTGTAAACAACACCATTTCCATTATTAGAGGTGAACGAACAGACAGGATTATTTGTAGCGGTGTCAAAGTGGCATCCTGGAGATATAAAGCACGAGTTCGCATTTACAGACTTACAGAAGAACAGACCTATGTGTTGAAAATAGACTGGACCGTCATTTAAATAAGCTGCTCCGTTGTTATAAGATCGAAGTGTCTGCACTGATAGAGACTCGGACCTAGAAAAGCAGAGACCAGCATCACTTCAGAAAGCCTAGCGAGGTGAAATTATGAAACATGTCAATATCGGCACCAACTTCATTATCAATAAAAGAGAACACTATGATCAAAGTATGGAAAATGGAAATAAAACCATTAGATGCCTGAATCCTCCATTCCGGAAACACGTTTCAGCATCTGTGCTCAGTAACAGTGCGGATACCGCAGCAGAGTAACGACGGCACCATACATAAAGTAACCAGCTCCGGCATCTTACCGGGGACACCAACCGCTACAAGTTTGGGATAGAAAATGGCCGCGATGTAGTAAATCGCCGGATATCCCATATTCCGTCAGAAGCAGCGTTCAGTTGTACGGAGCGTTTCAGCTGCTCAGATGGACTGTTGTTCGGTTTAGCGGACTTTTATTGAGGTGACAGCAATTCCCCTGAGGCAATTAGCGTGGCTGTCACGTCAGGGACATTAGTGACAACCAACTGCAGAAACATCTACGCTAAACTATTTTTACTCACTGTTCCCGGGTCATTAATTTGACTGCTCAACGGATATTGCAATCTATTTACTGAAATAAAATTTGATGTAGACTTTCCATGGCATTTTTTCATGATACCCGGCTTCTGCTATTTAAATAGGATTTTTTTAATATCTGTGTTGCTGTTAAAGTAAGCATGCATATTGAAGTCGATTTATTTTGTAATATTTGACAGAGCACAATCGCTTCTGAAATTGAGGGAAGAGGTTTCTTCTGGCAGGGGAAATGAAGAACACCTCTTTATTAAAGGCGAACATTCGTTCATCTTTTCTTTCTTTCGTTCCAGTCATTCCGGGCGGTTTGAGTGATGAAAATCACAGTGACAGCTGACATGTGTTACAATAAAATACACTACACATATTCCTCCAAACACTTTAAAAGCGCACTTGCGCAGTTTGGCACGAACCTGGCCTCCAGCAGTGAATGACCTGACCACCTCATACCCGTGACGTGCGGTGCAGCCTGTTTCACTTTTTAGATATTCTCAAACCTGCCACAATTCTACCACTATTTGGCCATCCATTTGCTCTTTGATCAAAAGTAGCAAATGAAATCTCTGAACTCTTCGCAGGTTCCCAGGCTGTTCTATTATTTGCCACGTAGTTGTATTTTTTCTCCTGATTTACTTTCAGATATATTGCCTTTTGAGTGTCACCATATGTATGTGCAGAACAGCGGATGTGCTGAAGCTCATCTTTCAATCACTCTTCATCCTGCTCCTGCAGTGCCTATTGTGGTACTTCCAGCGATGGCTTGTAGACGTCGGTTTATGGGAGAAAGTCTTAATACTCTGTTTCCATTATGAAATCTGTTGTAATTTGCGGCTTAATCGAAAGTATCACCTCTGCTTTCAAGTTTATTCTTCCAAAGTGAATCACTCCGTAATATTCTTGGTTGAACTCCATCGGTAACTTTTCAGCATTGTTCTATGTCCTGCTGTAATCTGTGATAATCTTCTATGCTCTCCATAATTCCACCAAATTCTACATCGTTGCTAATCCAATAAGCCACCATTCCACTTCCTGATTCACATCATTTTTAAAGCACAAAAATCCGGGGGTCTCAGAACAGATCTCTGCAGGACTCCACTGGCACCGGCATCCAGGGAGAAAACGCTCCATCCACAACGATCCCCTGCCTTCTGGGGCGTCAGTCCTGAATGCACAAGACAACTTTCAACAACTTTCACTTGATACCAAGTCTTCTGAAAGGTCCTGTCATGGTTAACCGTAAGTATAACCGTCACATCCTCATAAATTGATCCAGGCTTGTGAGACATGATATGCCCCTCACAAAGCCATACCGATTCTCCAAAATCAGTTACTCCTTCTCTTAAATCCTGTTTCTAAGAATGTTCTCCAATAACTTGCCGGTCACTGAAGTAGGACTCACCGCTTTCCGCAGTCAACCAGGATTCCGCCTGATCACACAAGAGGAATTGTTTATTTTTTCAAACGTTCCAGTACATTTTCTCTCATAACCTCGATATGTTGTCGCACATCGGCCTGTTCAACGCACTCATCACAAATGTCCCTCTGACTGGTGAATACTGAACTAAAGTCTTCTTTCCAGATTTGCCCTTCTTGTCCCGACTTGTTTCATCTTCTATCCCCGACCGGTCCTACACTAATTCTAGTCACCTTTTTCTTCACATACATCTAGAATGGCTTGGGTGTTTTCTTACAGTCACTGCAGACCTTTTGTAGTCGTTTCTAGTTATCATAAATTCCATTCTTCAGTCTGTCCTCGGCGACTTTGTAAATCTACGGTCATGTGTGATCCTTGCTTTCTAACCCTGAGGTCAGCTTCGTGAAACTTCCACTGTTAATAAATTTGGGAACTGACACAGGGCAGTGGGATAAGACCGGATAGAGTGATTAATCTGGACCCGACTTGGGGCAGTGGGCAGAGAGTGGGGCAATGTGATGGGTATGGGGAATGACACGAGGTTATGGGGACACAGCGGGGCATTGAGATTACTTGGTGAATGACCCGGGCCTGTCTGATTAGTGTATGTAACCCTTTTAGGAAAGGAGGTTGCTGAACCCCTTATGATTTGCCTATCGACACAACCGATCGACAGACAGCGCAATAGCCACTGTCTACACCCCGTCCTTACACATGTGGAAAAGAAGGATATTTATGTCAGAATGCTAATCTTGGACTACAATTCAGTATTCAACACCATATTTCCTTCCAGGTTTGACAGGAAACTCACATATCTCGTCATTGACCTTGCCTTTCATCGTCAGTAGGTTGTAAGAGTGGGCCCCCTCACCCCCACCTCTCCAATTTTCAACACATGAGCCCCCTAAGGGCCATATACCGAGTCCCCTCCCTTACTCCGTGTATACCCATGACTGTATCGCCACCCACAGCTCGAATCTGTTAATTACATTTACCGACGACACTACATTGATTGACTTAATCTCAAAAAATAACGAAGTAGCCTGCAGGGAATAAGTTATCTCTCTGACACAGTGGTGGCAAAATAACAACCTTTCCCTCAACGTAACAAAAACAAAAGAGCTAGTTGTGGATTACAGGAGGAAATGTGACGGGCTAACCCCTACTGACATCAATGGATCTGCGGCTGAGAGAGTGAATAGTCTGAAGTTCCTGGAAATCCACATCACCGAGGACCTCATGTGGTCTCCACACACCAGCTGTGAAGTGAAAAAAGGCACAACAGCGCCTCTTTCAGCTCAGACCGTTGAGGAAGTTTGGTATGGGCCCCGAAATCCTAGGAACTTTCTGCAGGGACGCAGGTGAGTGCATCCTGACTGGTTGCGTTGCTGTATGGCATGGGAACTGTACATCCTAACAACTCGAAACGTCACGCAAGCGAGCATGAGCAGCTCCCTCTCCTGGAAACGTAAGTTCAGCGGCTACGGATCTGGCGGACTGGAAGACGGAGAATGTCCCACCCCTTCCTGAAAAGCGTCCGTTACCACTCAAGAATCAGAGGCTGTGAACGCCTAGACCTGACTCTGCCCCTGCGGGGTCCCGAGATGTCCCCGCTCCTATTGGCCTCTTAGCACCTGGGGCAAACCCATGCGGCAGGTCCAAAAGGCCAGGCAGGACATTGAGACACTTTTGGGTCCCAAGACAAGGCTAGGTCCCGGGGTTTCTCCCCTTTGAAGAGGAGGTAGAATTGAGCAGAGTGATTAGTCGGTTCCTCCAAATTATGGGCGGGTTCGTCTCTGGCGTTCTTCCCGCGCAGGGAGGGAACAATTCTTTTCATAACCTCTCGACCTTAAGTCCGACAAGCCTTCACGCTCTCATGAGCTTCCGCTACGACTGGAATGGGGAAGAACAACTAAACAGGAAATAAAGAAAGGGAAGATAGAATATGAAAGTAAATTAGCACAAAATAATAAAAAAAATAGATAACAGAAGTTCTTTGATTCGGAGCAAGAACGCTAATTTCGGGAGCAAAGGCAGTTTTTACTACACGGAGTAAAAGAGAGGCAGGACTGCTCAGCGGCGTGACGTCAACCAGTTGAGCGCGAAGGGTTTAAAGGGATATGGGATCGCCATATCCAGCGGGCAGCGTTGGAGTGAGCAGCGGATTGACAGGCAGCAGAGTGATAGGGCTCTGGCTGAACGGAAGAGTCGAGGTAGGTTTAACTGTGTTACCTGTAAAGGAGGAAGTATGTGTGTGAGGCCGGTTTTCTGTGCTCGGTGTCAGATGTGGAAGGTCCTGGAGTCTCCCAGCCTCCCGGATGGCCATATCTACACCCGGTATGTCGAGCTGCAGCTCCTATGGGAACGTGTTAGGGGAACGGAAATGCAACTCGATTACCTTTTCTTGGTCAGGGAGAGCGAGTAGATGATAGAAAGGAGTTACAGGTAGGTGTTCACACCGGAACCACGGGAGACAGGCAAGTGGTTCACAGTCAGGAGGGGGATGGGGAAGAGTCAGGTACTAGAGAGTACCCCTGTGTCTGTACCCCTTGACAGTAAGTATTCCTGCTTCAGTACTGTTGGTGAGGGATCAGCCTACCTGGGGGAAGCGACAGTGGCCGTGCCTCTACACAGAGTCCGGCACCGTGGCTCAGAAGGTTAGGGAAAGGTAGAGGAAGGTATTAGTGATAGGGGGCTCTCTAGTTTGGGCGTCAGACAGGGGATTCTGTGTACGCAGGAAAGAAACACGGATGGCAGTTTGCCTCCCAGGTGCCAGGGTCCAGGATGTTTTTGATCACGTCCAAGATATCCTGCGTTGGGAGGGAGAAGAGCGAGAGGTCGTGGTACATATTGGTACCAACAACATAGGTAGGAAAACGGAAGAGGTCCTGAAAAATAGACTACAGGGAGTTAGGAAGGAAGTTGAGAAGCAGGATAGCAAATGTAGTAACCAGGGGAACTGTCTGTGCCACGTGACAGTGAAAATAGTAATAGGATGAAGTGGAGGATAAATGTGTGGCTGAGGAATTGGAGCAGGAGGCAGGGATTCAGATCTTTGGATAATTGGGACCTCTTTTGGAGCAGGTGTGACCTGTCCAAAAAGGACAGGTTGCACTTGCATCCCAGGGGTACGAATATCCTGGCGGGGAGGCTAAGGGTAAGGGAAATTTTAAACTAGAATTGTTGGAGGCTGCAAACCAAACTGAGGAGACTGGGAAGAGCAGCTGGCTCACAAAAGGAGACAGCGGGGAGTCAGGAGACAGGGGCTATATGAAGGCATTGGCGGGAAGGATTAAGGAAAACCCCAAGACATTCTACAAGTATGTCAAGAGCACAAGGGTAGGACGTGATAGGGGGGAATTGTTTATGGAACCGGAGGAAATAACAGAGCTACTTAAAGAAAACTTTGCTTCAGTATTCACTATATAAAAGGATCTTGGTGATAGTAGTGATGACCTGCAGCAGACTGACAAGCTTGAACATGTTGATATTAAGAAAGAGGATGTGCTGGAGCTTTTGAAAAGCATCAAGTTGGATAAGTCGCCAGGACCGGATGAGATGTACCCAGGCTACTGTAGGAGGCAGGATGGAGATTGCTGAGCCTCTGGCGATTATGTTTGCATCGTCAATGGGGACGGGAGAGGTTCCGGAGGATTGCGAATGTTGTTCTTTTGTTCAAGAAAGGTAGTAGAGATAGCCCATATAATTATAGACCAGTGGTTGATAACATGATTCGGAACATCTTGAGAGACAGGATTTATGAACACTTGGAGAGGTATAATATTATAAGGAATAATCAACATGAATTTCTCAAGGGTAGGTCGTGCCTTATGAGACCGTTTTTTTGAGGATGTGACTAAGCCCATTGATGAAGAAAGAGTGGTAGATGTATTCTATATATAGATTTCAACAAGACATTTGATAAGATACCCCATGCAAGGCTTATTGAGAAAGTAGGAAGGCATTGGATCCAAGTGGAAATTGCTTTGTAGATCCAGAACTGGCTTGCCCACAGAAGGCAAAGGGTGGTTGCAGATGGGCATATTCTGCATGGAGGCCGGTGACCAGTGGAGTGCCTCAGGGATCTGTTCTAGGACCCTAGTCTTCGTGATTTTTATAAATGACCTGGATGAGGAAGTGAACGGATGGGTTTGTAAGTTTGCTGCTGACACAAAGGTCGGAGTTTATGTGGCTAGTGTGGAGGGATGTCAGAAGTTACAGGGGGACATGGATAGTCTGCAGAACTGGGCTGAGAGTTGGCAGATGGAGTTCAGCCTAGAAAATGTATGAGGTGGTTCATTTTTGTCGGTCAAATATGATGGCAGTATATAGTATTAATGGTAAGTCTTTGGCAGTGTGGAGAATCAGAGTGATCTTGGGGTCCGAGTCCATAGGACTCTTAAAGCAGCTGCGCAGTTTGACTCTGTGGTTAAGAAAGCTTATGGTGTATTGGCCTTCATCAATCGTCGAATTGAATTTAGGAGCCGAGAGGTAATGTTGCAGCCTCATAGGACCCTGGTCAGACCCCAGCTGGAGTACTGTGCTCACTTCTGGTCGCCTCACAACAGGAAGGATATGGAAAGCATAGAAAAGGTGCAGAGGAGATTTACAAGGATGTTGCCTGGATTGAGGAGCATTTCTTATGAGAATAGGTTGAGTGAACTCGGCATTTTCTCCCTGGACCGACGGAGGGTGAGAGGTGACCTGATAGAGGTGTATAAGATGATGACAGGCATTGATCTTGTGGATAGTCAGAGGCTTTCTTTCCAAGGCTGAAATAGTTGCCGCAAGACGGCACAGGTTTAAGGTGCTGGGGAGTAGGTACAGAGGAGCTGTCATGGGCAGGTGTTTTACTCAAAGAGTAGTGAGTACGTGGAATGTGCTGCTGTCAACGGTGGTGGAGCGGATACGATAGGGTCTTTTAAGAGACTTCCGGATTGGAGCTTTAATAAATAGAGGGCATGGGAAGCCTAGTAATTTCTAAGGTAGGGACATGTTCGGCACAACATTGTGGGCCGAAGGGCCTGAATTGTGCTGTAGGTTTTCTATGTTTCTATAAATATATAAAGAGGAAAAGGGTGGCTAAAGTCAACGTAGGTCCCTTGGAAGACGAGAAAGGGAAATTGACATACGGTGGTGAGGAAATGGCTGAGGCATCGAGCGACTATTTTGTGCCAGTCTTCAGGGTGAAGGACATGTCTAATATGTCAAAGGAGGATGTTATAAGCGAAATGGGAGGTGAGGAGCTCGATAAAATGACTTGTCACCAAAGAGATAGTGATGAGCAAACTAGAGGGCCTGAAGGTTGATAAGTCCCCTGGTTCTGATGGGATGCATCGCAGGGTGCCGAGGGAATTGGCGGAGGTTATAGTCGACGTGTTCGTAATAATTTATCAAATCTCTTTGGACTCTGGGCAGTTCCCGGCGGATTGGAAGACAACGAATGTCACGACACCTTTTAAAAAAAGGATGAAGACAAAAGGCGGGCACCTGCAGGCCAGTTAGCTTAACATCTGTTGTCGGGAAAATGCTTGAATTTGTCATTAAGGAAGAAAGAGCGAAAAGAATAGGTTCCATTTGACAGACGCAGCACGGATTCAGAATGGGCAGGTCCTGTTGGACAAACTTGCTGGTGTTCTTTGAGGACGTAATGAGTGCAGAGGTTAGAGGGGAACAGGTGGATGTCGTATAATTGGATTTGCAGAAGGCGTTCCATGAGGTGCCGCACAAGAGACTTGTAAATAAGATACGGATGCATGGAGTCAGAGCAAGTGCATTGGCATGGATAGTAGATTGGTTAACCAATAGAAGGCAGAAAGTTGGTATAAATGGATGTTTCTCCGGTTGGAAGTCTGTGGTGAGTGGGGTGCCGCAGGGGTGGGTACTGGGCCCACAGCTCTTTACCATTTACACTGATGGCTTGGAAGAGGGGCTGAGTGCAGAGTAACAAAATTTGCTGATGACGCTAAATTGAGTGGAAAAGCAAATTGTACAGAGGATGAGGAGTGTCTGCAGAGGCATATAGATGGGTTAAGTGTGTGGGCCAAGGTCCGGCAGATAGAATCCAACGTTGGTCAATGCGAGATCATCTACTTTGGAAGGAATAATAGAAGAACAATATATTATTTAAACGGTGAAAGATTGTAGCGTGTTGTTGTTCGGAGGGACTTGGAAGTGCTTGTGCACGAATTGCAAAAAGTTTGTTTGCATACACAACAGTTAATTAAGAAGCTAAACGGAATTTTGGTCTTCATTGCTAGAGTGATTGAATCCCAGAGCAGGGAGGTCATGCTGCAACTATACAGGGTACTGGTGAGGCCGCACTTGCAGTACCGTGTACTGTAATGATCTTCATACTTGAAGAAGGATATACTGGCATTGGAGGCAGTGCAGGGGATGTTTAGCAGGTTGATTACAGAGATGAAGGATTAATTTATGAGAGAGATTGTATCGCCTGGGGCTATAGTCTCTGGAATTCAGAAGAATGAGAGGGGTTTATTTAGAGCGGGATAGATAAGATTTCCATTTTTGGTGACTCTACATGTAGGGGACATCGGATCAAGATTCAGGGGAGAAAATTTAGGACGGAGATGAGGAGAAACTGTTTTTCCCCCCGGAGAGTGGTGAATCTTTGTAATTCTCTGCCCAAGAAAGCAGCTGAGTTTTTTTTTCACTAAATATAGTTAAAATACAGTTAGATAGATCTTTACCTAATAGTGGAATTAAGGGTTATTCAGAAAAGACAGTTAGATGGAGCTGATTTTGCGGACAGACCAGAATTGATCTTATTAAATGGCGGTGCAGGCTTGATGGGCCGGATGGCCTATTCCTGCTCCTATTTTTTTATTTCTTACGTTCTTCTGTTCTTATGATAGCTGTCTTCCTCAGGGTTCTTTTACGTTAGCTTCCTAATAAGATCTGGATTATTTCACAACACCCAAACTAAGATAGCCTTGTCCCGAGTCGGCTCAAGCACAAGCTGCTCTAGAAAGCTGCTCAGAGGCAGTCAGCATATTCTCTTACGATCCGACACCAACCTGCCTTTCCCAATCTCCTTGCATAGTGAATTCCCCATTACAATGTTATCATTACCCTTCTTACATTTATTGTGCAGCATGTTTTTTTTCTATGTTCTATGTTTCAATGTATCAGTATGTGCTCGTGTGTGTGTGTGTGTGTGTGTGTGTGTGTGTGTGTGTGTGTGTGTGTGTGTGTGTGTGTGTGTGTGTGTGTGTGTTTGTGTGTTTGTGTAACTGGTGCATTGTTGGTAAGAGAGCGTCTAACTATATATCTGCAAAGTAGCTGCTGAATCAAACGCCATGTACAGGAATGTGTTACGTTCTACTTTAAGGGATTCAGCAACATCATGAGCTTAGTTGCGCAGACAACCGAACTCGCAGTGTGCATACCGAACAAACATGAGAAGATTGAACAAGGAATGGGAAGGGCCTTTGGCTGTGGTGAAAATGCCATTCAAGGAGCGAGGGAGATAATAGCAGCAGCCACTCCATGTCATAAACACAATTTCCCACAAAACTGACTGTCCGGATTAGCCCATTGTCTCTGCTTGCTTCTGTCCGGCTGGACTCCTGACCGTACTCCTCGACTTCTTTTACCGCCCTTGGAAAAGTCCCTTCCCATCTACATCCACGATAGGTCATATAATCTCCATCGTTTCAGCAACTGAAAATTCCTGACCCTGATCGCCTCATTTTGCCCAGTCACCTATATATTTCTCTTCCCCATCAAGAACGCTTCTCACCCACACCCAGCCAGGTAGCCTCCAACCACCCTTGGTTTAGAGTCACAGAGAACTACAAAATGCAATCAAACCCAAATCCAACAATTCCGCTGGCAGCTCGTCCCACTCCCGCACCACCCTCAGAGTGAAGAACTTCCCCTTAAATGTCACACCTTTCACCCTTAACATATGACCGCTAGTTCCAGTTTCTCAAGCTCCAATGACATAATTTACATCAGTATTCTGTTTCCTTTGAAGTATATGTTTACAGTGGAAGCACGTTGTAATTGACAAGACACCTTTGACGGCTCAGACACTTCTGTTAGTTCCAATTAATTCACACCTATGGCCGAAAAGCTTTTGAGACCCTAAAACACAGAAGCCCAAGATTACTGCTGTGAGGGTTGACACACGGACAGCCGGGAATGTAGGGAGACTGATCAAGTATTGCTAAGTAGGATACATTTAATATGGAGACATGGATGGGACAGATTGTTGCCCGAAAGGTCTGTTCCTGTGCGTTACCTTTCTCTGTTCTATGTAGGAGGAAGAGAAATAGACGGTCCAACGTTTATTCTCAGCGTATACTTTACTGTCAGCGGTGATGAACGTAGACA
This sequence comes from Hypanus sabinus, assembly GCF_030144855.1. Classification (NCBI taxonomy): domain Eukaryota; kingdom Metazoa; phylum Chordata; class Chondrichthyes; order Myliobatiformes; family Dasyatidae; genus Hypanus; species Hypanus sabinus. The sequence goes on from NW_026779472.1 coordinate 260,128, forward strand.
TATTTTGAACCAGGACAACGTTTGGTACACATCAGACAAACAAGCTGAGAATGGTTGCTGGCAATCGGTAGTGGGAGATAAGGTTACAGTGAGATGCGATGTGATTACAATTGGTGAAGAATCGGAGTGGAGCGGCCGGTTTACTCTCGGCGTGTCTGCTCAACTGATGGACAAAAGTCGAACCGACACGGGATAAGGTGGAGAGCTGGGTCTGATGGTATTTGAAACAATATCCCCACTGCTGGAAGAATGCTTCTCATAATTTACAGCCACTACTACATCACAGTTTCCATTGTTTGCAGTTACACAATTATTTCACTAAATTAATCACAATGTTACACCGCGGGGAATACACCTCTCTGACGTAAGGGTTTGCAAACCTTTATTTTTAAGTCTGTCCCCCTGGAGTCACTAAATGGTAATAAAAATCGCAGGCATCTACCGCCTCAACATTTCATTCCGTGAGATCGCCTGTAGCACACGGCGACACATCACTGAAGAGAGGAGATGTCTACAGTGTTGGATAGATACCTGAGCGTGGATAAAATATTGAATGTCGTCATTTCCTTCACGGGAGTTCTTGGTAAGTGACCAGAGCATTTCATGATTGATATTTCTGTGTGTTAACCGGTGTGAAAACTGTGAAGATCATTTTGCCAGCTTCAAAATTGAGGATCATTACGCAAGTATCGGTCAGTGATATCGATACTTCAGTTGAATATTCTGATTTTTCATTTGATTCATGGGTTTGACTCGAACGTTAATGGTATCTTGTCCACAGTGCTGACAGTGTTGGAGAGAGGTAGCTGTCCGGGAATGTGTGACTGGGACAGTGAGGCAATGGGATGTTGACTGTTTCTGAGTTATTGATCAGAGTGAACACCTGCTCCTTTAGTGACACCTGGACAGACTTGTACCAGTGCTGAACATAGGCAGCTCTCCGGGAAGGTATGTCTGGGATGGGTTTTACATTGTGAACGTCGCTGTTTCTGAGTTATTGATCAGAGTGAACACCTGGTCCTTTAGTGACACCTGCACAGACTTGTACCAGTGCTGAACATAGGCAGCTCTCTGGGAAGGTATGCCTGGGAAGGGTTTTACATTGTGAACGTCGCTGTTTCTGAGTTATTCAACACAGTGAACACGTGGTACTTTAACAACAACATGACCAGTGCTTTCCCAGATCTGGGGACGAGCAGTTCCGGCAAATGAAATTGCGAGGGGACCAACTTGACATTGTTCAGAGTTGTCTCGGATCTCTGGAAAGACAGCTCTCCGGGAAAGTGTGGTGCGCAGGGTATGATGATATATTGATCTGAGTTGCAGTGCTAGAGACAGGCAGGTCTCCGGAAAAGTGAGACTGACAGGGTATTAATGGGAGTTTGCCCAGGTTTGTACCAGCGCTGGGAACAAGCAGGTCTGCGGGAAAGTGAGACTGACAGGGTATTAATGGGAGTTTGTCCAGGTTTGTACCAGCGCTGGGAACAAGCAGGTCTCCGGAAAAGTGAGACTGACAGGGTATTAATGGGAGTTTGTCCAGGTTTGCACCAGCGCTGGGAACAAGCAGGTCTCCGGGAAAGTGAGACTGAAAGGGTATTAATGGGAGTTTGTCCAGGTTTGTACCAGCGCCGGGAACAAGCAGGTCTGCGGGAAAGTGAGACTGACAGGGTATTAATGGGAGTTTGTCCAGGTTTGTACCAGCGCTGGGAACAAGCAGGTCTGCGGGAAAGTGAGACTGACAGGGTATTAATGGGAGTTTGTCCAGGTTTGTACCAGCGCTGGGAACAAGCAGGTCTCCGGGAAAGTGAGACTGACAGGGTATTAATGGGAGTTTGTCCAGGTCTGTACCAGCGCTGGGAACAAGCAGGTCTGCGGGAAAGTGAGACTGACATGGTATTAATGGGAGTTTGTACAGGTTTGTACCAGCGCCGGGAACAAGCAGCTCTGCGGGAAAGTGAGACTGACAGGGTATTAATGGGAGTTTGTACAGGTTTGTACCAGCGCTGGGAACAAGCAGGTCTGCGGGAAAGTGAGACTGACATGGTATTAATGGGAGTTTGTCTAGGTTTGTACCAGCGCTGGGAACAAGCAGGTCTTCGGGAAAGTGAGACTGACAGGGTATTAATGGGAGTTTGTACAGGTCTTGTACCAGTGCTGGGAACAAGCAGGTCTCCGGAAAAGTGAGACTGACAGGGTATTAATGGGAGTTTGTCCAGGTTTGTACCAGCGCTGGGAACAAGCAGGTCTGCGGGAAAGTGAGACTGACAGGGTATTAATGGGAGTTTGTCCAGGTTTGTACCAGCGCTGGGAACAAGCAGGTCTCCGGGAAAGTGAGACTGACAGGGTATTAATGGGAGTTTGTCCAGGTCTGTACCAGCGCTGGGAACAAGCAGGTCTGCGGGAAAGTGAGACTGACAGGGTATTAATGGGAGTTTGTCCAGGTTTGTACCAGCGCCGGGAACAAGCAGGTCTGCGGGAAAGTGAGACTGACAGGGTATTAATGGGAGTTTGTCCAGGTTTGTACCAGCGCTGGGAACAAGCAGGTCTGCGGGAAAGTGAGACTGACAGGGTATTAATGGGAGTTTGTCCAGGTCTGTACCAGCGCTGGGAACAAGCAGGTCTGCGGGAAAGTGAGACTGACATGGTATTAATGGGAGTTTGTTCAGGTTTGTACCAGCGCTGGGAACAAGCAGGTCTGCGGGAAAGTGAGACTGACATGGTATTAATGGGAGTTTGTACAGGTTTGTACCAGCGCTGGGAACAACAGGTCTGCGGGAAAGTGAGACTGACATGGTATTAATGGGAGTTTGTACAGGTTTTTACCAGCGCTGGGAACAAGCAGGTCTCCGGGAAAGGGAGACTCACATGGTATTAATGGGAGTTTGTCCAGGTTTGTACCAGCGCTGGGAACAAGCAGGTCTCCGGAAAAGTGAGACTGACATGGTATTAATGGGAGTTTGTCCAGGTTTGTACCAGCGCTGGGAACAAGCAGGTCTGCGGGAAAGTGAGACTGACAGGGTATTAATGGGAGTTTGTGCAGGTCTGTACCAGCGCTGGGAACAAGCAGGTCTCCGGGAACGTGAGACTGACAGGGTATTAATGGGAGTTTGTCCAGGTTTGTACCAGCGCTGGAGACAAGCAGGTCTGCGGGAAAGTGAGACTGACAGGGTATTAATGGGAGTTTGTCCAGGTCTGTACCAGCGCTGGGAACAAGCAGGACTCCGGAAAAGTGAGACTGACAGGGTATTAATGGGAGTTTGTCCAGGTTTGTACCAGCGCTGGGAACAAGCAGGTCTGCGTGAAAGTGAGACTGACAGGGTATTAATGGGAGTTTGTCCAGGTTTGTACCAGCGCTGGAGACAGGCAGGTCTGCGGGAAAGTGAGACTGACAGGGTATTAATGGGAGTTTGTCCAGGTTTGTACCAGCGCTGGGAACGAGCAGGTCTGCGGGAAAGTGAGACAGACAGGGTATTAATGGGAGTTTGTCCAGGTTTGTACCAGCGCTGGGAACAAGCAGGTCTCCGGGAAAGGGAGACTGACAGGGTATTAATGGGAGTTTGTCCAGGTTTGTACCAGCGCTGGGAACAAGCAGGTCTGCGGGAAAGTGTGATGAGCACTTCCTCACGGGACCTTGTCCAGAGCTTTACCAGTTACCTGGGGGGCAGCCGTCCGGGACTGTAATACTGGCAGACATTTAACAGTACAGGGACAGACTGCCCTCCGGAAAAGTAAGAACGGCAGGTTTTTAATGGAACGTTTTCCAGAGTTGTACGAACGGGGACAGGCAGCACTCCGCGGAAGAAAGACTCGCGGTGTTTAATGGCAGCTTGTCCAGAGATTTTCCGGTGCTGAGAACAGGCATCTCTCCGGGAAAGTGAACGCTGGCGAGGCTTTAATGAGACCTTCTGCTAACCTGCCCCAGTGCTTGGGAAGGCAACTCTGAGTGGAAGGACTGGCAGAGTTTTAATGAGACCTTCTGCTAACCTGCCCCAGTGCTTGGGACAGGCAACTCTGAGTGGAAGAAGGACTGGCAGAGTTTTAATGATACCTGTTGCAGGCTTGTCCCATTGATGGGGTCAGGCAGTTCATCGGGAAAATGAGATTGCCAGGGTTTTTAATGAGACCTTGTCCGAACTCGCCCAGTACTGGAGACAGGATCGCTGCGGGAACATGTGACTGGCAGGGTTTTAATGGGACCTTGTCCGAACTCGCCCAGTACTGGAGACAGGATCTCTGCGGGAACATGTGACTGGAAGGGTTTTAATGAGATCTTGTCCGAACTCGCCCAGTACTGGAGACAGGATCGCTGCGGGAACATGTGACTGGAAGGGTTTTAATGAGATCTTGTCCGAACTCGCCCAGTACTGGAGACAGGATCTCTGCGGGAACATGTGACTGGAAGGGTTTTAATGAGATCTTGTCCGAACTCGCCCAGTACTGGAGACAGGATCTTTGCGGGAAGATGTGACTGGGATGGTTTTAATGGGACCTTGTCCGAACTCGCCCAGTACTGGAGACAGGATCGCTGCGGGAACATGTGACTGGAAGGGTTTTAATGGGATCTTGTCCGAACTCGCCCAGTACTGGAGACAGGATCTCTGCGGGAACATGTGACTGGAAGGGTTTTAATGAGATCTTGTCCGAACTCGCCCAGTACTGGAGACAGGATCGCTGCGGGAACATGTGACTGGAAGGGTTTTAATGAGATCTTGTCCGAACTCGCCCAGTACTGGAGACAGGATCTCTGCGGGAACATGTGACTGGAAGGGTTTTAATGAGATCTTGTCCGAACTCGCCCAGTACTGGAGACAGGATCTTTGCGGGAACATGTGACTGGAAGGGTTTTAATGGGACCTTGTCCCTTGCTGTACCAATGTCAGGGACGGGCATCTTTGCGAGGAAGTGCGTCAGGGAATATTTTAGTAAGTTCACTGTCTCTGAGTTATCAAACAAAGTGAACACGTGCTCCTGTGTTTCACCTTTGACTTTCGAGTTTGCCAACGTCAGATTCCTCGGCTTGTTGGTCAGTAATTGAGCTGGATCACTGGAACCCGTGTCCATGGATCTGCTGACGTGTGTTATCGAGTTGAGCTGCGCTGCAGGATTAATCCATTAGGCGAGCCACCGGGCTTCTGGTTAATAAGTTGACCCTTGCTTTGCTTCTGAGACCTGTCGTAAATTGGAGCACCATTTAGTCCTAACAAAGGCTCTCGCCCCGAAATGTTGTGGCTGTAACTTTCCTTATATGACGCCAGAGCTGCTGATTTTCTCTTGTATTTTCCGTGCGTTGCGTCCCCCTGGATCCCTTCTCAGCTCCAACAGATGCGGATTTTCCAGAGGCCTGATCAGACACGGTTAAATCAGTGAAACCGGCCCCATCAGCGACTGGAATCGGGATCAGCACGGACCGTTCGTCATGCAGATCGTTTCTGTCGCCCACGCTTCCCCACAAATCGTTCTAACACCGCTCTGAAGGTGGCAGGTCAAAGACAGTGTGACCCGTGTCTGATGTTAAATTAGCAGCCGTAACCGACTCTCGCACTCTTGATCACGTGTTAATTGCCGGGGAATGTGTTCAGTAATGCCCAGTGTTTGTTCTCATCTTTACTTCTTTCTCTACAGTAAATTTAGTGGCGATTGTGATCCTGTCCCGGGGGAAGTGCGGCCTCTCTACCTGCACCTCCCGCTACCTGGTGGCCATGGCAGCGGGGGATCTACTGAACGTTGTCATCGAGGTAATTTTGTTTCGAATCAAAGATTATTACTTCCCGTGGAGTTTTCTGAACATTACACCTGTGTGCAGGGTTATCGAGGTACTGAGGTTCATAGCCACATACTGTTCTGTCTGGTTCACCGTCGCTTTCACTGTTGATCGCTTTGTAGCGATTTGCTGCCAGAAGCTGAAAACAAAATACTGCACAGGGGAAACTGCGGCTGTGATTCTAACAACAACTTCCGTACTGTGCTGTCTGAAAAACATTAACCGCTATTTCGCATGGGAACCCAGAGAGACAATCGACAATGTACCGTGGTTCTGTATAATCATGGACTACATTTCCAATGACCCATGGTGGAGAGCAAATGGTTGGCTCGATACGGTTTTAACTCCGTTCATCCCTTTCGCTGTGATTCTGCTGCTCAACGCTCTGACAGTCAGGCACATTTTAGCGGCCAGTCGAGTCCGTAAGGGGCTGAGGTGTCAGAGCAACCAGGAGAATCGTAGTGACCCGGAGATGGAGAGCCGGAGGAGGTCTGTGGTTTTACTCTTCACCCTCTCCGGCAGCTTCATCCTCCTGTGGATGACGAACGTTGTAAATTTCATGTATTATGAGATCAAAGGAATAGGATTCAATTTCAATGATTCTGAATGGATCTTCCACCGCGTCGGAGTTTTGCTGAGGAATTTCAGCTGCTGCACGAACACATTTATTTACGCGGTGACTCAGTCGAAATTCAGGGAGCAGGTGATCAGCGCGGTGAAATATCCGGTGATCGTGGTGCTTCACTTCATGAATAAAGCCAAATCCTGAGCGCAACCCAGATTTACCGCCTGCTCACAGGTGTTTATCCCGGGCGCATCGTCCCATCGATCGGCAGCACCGGGACAGTATGAACAGCGGGGAGACATGAACGCGGTTGCGAGGGAAGACGTGAAATTGTGACTGAATGAGGTGTCGAAACGAGAGTGGGGTACGTGTGGGGATGGTGAGATAGAGAGAACGAGATAGATATTGTGTGTGTGAGTGTGCGTGCGTGTGGGAGAGAGAGAGAGAGAGAGAGAGAGAGAGAGAGAGAGAGAGAGAGAGAGAGAGAGAGAGAGAGAGAGAGAGAGAGAGAGAGAGAGAGAGTGAAAGAGAAATGTCAACCTGGAAAAAATCCATAGGGAGTAGGCAAGGATGGCTCTTTATTTCTTGGAACTTAAGAGAGTGGGAGGGAAACGAATGGAAACGATTAAAACTACCAGAGGTTCAGGTAGTCTCAATTTCACGCTGACTGCTGGAGTCTATTATGCAGCTCCACTGGAGTGACACATCCTGTTTCTAACTTCTACCCACAATCACTGTGCTGCTGGAGGTAAGGGAGGGGAGGAAATTCACATTCATTTTTGTAGTTTTACCGACTGCACTGTGCGACTGCGGTGGCGGGTGGCCCGTCCGGGAGCAGTGCACATTTGCTGTGATTTCGTAGGATTTTGTGAATAGACCGTGGTCGAGTCGTTTTATGTGCTAAATAAAATCTGCAGACCTTTACTTAACTTATGAAGAAATCAAAAACAATCCCCTTACAGTCTCGCCATTATGTCAGGCACTACCTCTTGCGGCGAACACATCATCTTAAAGAAAATGTTTGTGAATTATGAACCATTTGTGCTATTTGCCACCTTTAACATCACCCTACAATTGGATTGTGACAGTGGGGTCTGTGCTGGAGGAATGCAGAATCAGTGTTGCATCGCCATCAGTACTGGGATCATTGCACAGTCACTGTCCAGTCACCTTTTGATTCCAGTCCTCCGGTCCCGGCAGCAAAACTCCTGTCTCATTTCTGTGCCTTTTCAGACTAATCACATCCTCCGTGAGGCGGGCGACCGGATATGCACACAACACTCCAGCTGTGGTCTCAGCAACATCGAACTGTACATCAGGGGACAGGGGAACAGGCCCTTCTGCTCAGTGCGTTGTTGTAAACGACTTGATCCATAATGCATGCCTAACTGAACCAATCCCCTCTGCCTAAACCAGGTCCACACCCTCCATTCTCCACACATTCATGGCGGCTTCTATTTCATCTGGCTCCACCAACACCCCTGGCATTCACGCTGGACACACACCACTATGCGTATGAAAGAAAATCTTGCAATACACATCTCCGTTAATTATTCTGAATCAGATTCAATATTGGTGTCTTATATAACTTGATTCCTACAGTAGCTCTGTAAGGCAAAGAGAAAACATTAGACGAAATTAAACAATACATGAATGGTGGTAAAATGACAAACGATGCAGTGTTCTCCCTTTCACCTGAAATACATGCACTCTGGAATTAGATACTTTCTCTGTAATATCGCAAGTGTATTGATATCTTTCCTGTGTTGGGTGACCAGAGTTGAACAGATTACTCCAGGTATGTCCACGGTAAATCCCTAAACAAGTTCAACATAACATCACAATCTTTGTCCTCAGCCCTTTGATTTATGAAGGCCAATGTCCCAAGAGCCTATCTCGGCATTACGGAACTGTATTCTCAGATCCCTCCGCTCTCCCGCACACCTCATTTCCCCACCATTCGCTGTGTGAGTCTTAGTCTGGCTGGTCCTCCCACAAGGGAACACATGACACGTGTCAGATATACTCCTCCTCAACAGATATACCTTCGGATACTGTTGGGGGCGATATCCCATCAGGGGAAGGCAGCAGCAACCGAGTTTATTGCACCATGGGTGTCTCTGCGGCACAGGAGGGAAGGAAAAGGAGTGGGAGAGCTATAGTGATAGGGGATTCGATTGTAAGGGGAATAGATAGGCGTTTCTGCGGCCGCAAAAAAGACTCCAGGATGGTACGTTGCCTCCCTGGTGCAAGGGACAAGGATGTCTCTGAGTGGCTGCAGGACATTTTGGGATGGGAGGGTGAACAGCCAGTCGTCGTGGTGCACATACGTACCAAGGATATAGGTTTAAAAAAAAACGGGATAAGGTCCGACAAGGTGAATTTAGGGAGTTAGTGGGTAAACTAAAAAGTAGGACCACAAAGGCAATAATCTCTGGATTACTACCAGTGTCACGTGCTAGTCAGATTAGAAATAGGAGGATATTTCAGACGAATACGTGGTTTGCAAATGGTGCAAGGGGAAGGGATTCAAACTTCTGGGGCATTGTAACCAGTTCTGGGGGAGGTGGGACCGGTACAAATAGGACAGTCTGCACCTGGGCTGGACCGGAACCAATGTCCTAGGGGGAACGTTTGCTACTGCTGTTCAGGCGGATTTAAACTAATGTGGCAGGGGGATGGGAACAAGTGCAGAGAGACAGGTGTGTAAAATGATGGTAGAAGCAAAAAGTAGTAAGGTGAAAAGTAAAAGTGGCATGCTGGCAAATCTAGGGCAAAAAGCAAAAAGAGCCAATTTTCAACATAATTGTGTAAGGGCTAAGAGTGTTGTAAAAACAAACCTGAAGGCTTTGTGTGTCAATGCGAGGAACATTCGTAACAAGGTGGATGAATTGAATGTGCAGATAGTTATTAATGAACATGATATAGTTGAGATCACAGAAACTTGGCTCCAGGGTGACCAAGGATGGGAGCACAACATCCAGGGATATTCAATATTCGGGAGGGATACACAGGAAAGAAAATGAGGTGAAGTAGCATTGCTGGTTAGAGAGGAGATTAACGCAATAGAATGGAAGGGCATTAGCCTGGAGGATGTAGAATCGATATGGGTAGAACTGCATAACACTAAGGGGCAGAAAACGCTGGTGGGAGTTGTGAACAGGCCACTTAACAGTAGTAGTGAGGTTGGGAATGGCATTAAACAGGAAATTAGAAATGCGTGCAAAAAAGGAACAGTAGTTAAAATGGGTGACTTCAATCTACATATAGATTGGGTGAACCAAATTGGTAATAGACAAAAGACAATAGACAGTAGGTCCAGGAGGAGTCATTCGGCCCTACTAGCCAGCACCACCATTCACTGTAATAATGGCTGATCGTACGCTATCAGTTCCATGTTCCTGCCACTCCCCTTATCCCTTGACCCCACTATCTATAAGAGCTCTATCTATCTCTCTCTTGAAAGCATCCAGAGACTTGGCCTTCACTGCCTTCTGGGGCAGAGCATTCCACATATCCGCGACTCTCTGGGTGAATAGGTTTTTCCGTATCTCTGTTCTGAATGGCCTACCCCTTACTCTTAAACTGTGGCCTGTAGTTCTGGACTCACCCATGAGGGGGAACATGCTTCCTGCCTCCAGTGTGTCCAATCTCTTAATAATCTTATTTGTTTCAATCAGATCCCCTCTCATCCTTCTAAATTCCAGTGTATACAAGCCCAGTCCTCCAATCTTTCAACATATGACAGTCCCGCCATTCCGGGAATTAACCTTGTGAACCTACGCTGCACGCCCTCAATAGCAAGAATGTCCTTCCTCAAATTTGGAGACCAAACCTGCACACAATACTCCAGGTGGGGTCTCACCAGGGCCCTGTACAGCTGCAGAAGGACCTCTTTACTCCTATACTCAATGCCTCTGTTATGAGGGCCAGCATGCTATTAGTTTTTTCACTGCCTGCTGTACCTGCGTGCTTGCTTTCATTGACTGATGTACAAGAACACCTAGATCTCTTTGTACTTCCCCTTTTCCTAACTTGACTCTATTTAGATAGTAATCTACCTTCCTGTTCTTGCCACCAAAGTGGATAACCCTACATTTATCCACATTCAACTGCATCTGCCATATATTTGCCCACTCACCCAACCTGTCCAAGTCACCCTGCATTCTCATAACATCCTCCTGACATTTCACACTGCCACCCAGCTTTGTGTCAGCAGCAAATTTGCTAATGTTACGTTTAATCCCTTCATCTAAATCACTAATGTATGTCGTAAACAGCTGCGGTCCCAGCACCGAACCTTGCGGTGCCCCACTGGTCACAGCCTGACATTCCGAAAGGGACCCGTTAATCGCTAAACTTTGTTTCCTGTCAGTCAGCCAGTAAGGGTACTGAGGAAGAGCATTTCTTGGAATGTATGCGGGATGGTTTTCTGAACCAACATGTCGAGGAACTAATTAGAAAGCAGGCCATTCTACTCATTGGGTATTGAGCAGTGAGGAAGGGTTTGTTAGCAATCTTGTCGTGCGAGGCCCCTTGGGTAAGAGTGACCATAATATGGTGGAATTCTTCATTAAGATGGAGAATTACATAGTTAATTCAGAAACAAAGTTTCTGAACTTAAAGAAGGGTAACATTGAAGGTATGAGACGTGATTTAGCTAAGATAGACTGGCAAATGTTACTTAAAGGGTTGACGGTGGATATGCAATGGCAAGCATTTAAAGATCGCATGGATGAACTACAACAATTGTTCATCCCAGTTTGGCAAAAGAATAAACCAGGGAAGGTAGTACACCCGTGGCTGACAAGGGAAATTAGGGATAGTATCAAGTCCAAAGAAGAAAGATAAAAAATTAGCAAAAAAAAGCGGCACACCTGAGGACTGGGCGAAATTCAAAGACCAGCAGAGGAGGACAAAGGGCTTAATTAGGAAAGGGAAAAAATATTATGAGAGAAAGCTGGCAGGGAACATAAAAACTGACTGTAAAAGTTTTTATAGATACGTGAAAAGAAAAAGATTGGTCAAGACAAATGTAGGTCCTACACAGTCAGAAACAGGTGAATTGATCATAGGGAACAAAGACATGGGAGACCAATTGAATAACTACTTTGGTTCTGTCTTCACTAAGGAGGACATAAATAATCTTCCAGAAATAGTAAGGGACCGAGGGTCCAGTGAGATGGAGGAACTGAGAGAAATACATGTTAGTAGGGCAGTGGTGTTAGGTAAATTGAAGGGCTTAAAGGCAGATAAATCCCCAGGGCCAGATGGTCTGCATCCCAGAGTGCTTAAGGAAGTAGCCCAAGAAATAGTGGATGCATTGGTGATAATTTTCAAAACTCCGTAGATTCTGGATTAGTTCCTGAGGATTGGAGGGTGGCTAATGTAACTCCATTTTTTTTTAAAAAAAGGAGGGAGAGAGAAACCGGGGAATTATAGACCAGTTAGTCTGACATCAGTGGTGGGGAAAATGCTAGAGTCGGTTATCAAAGATGCTATAACCGCACATTTGGAAAGAGGCGAAATCTTCGAACAAAGTCAGCATGGATTTGTGAAAGGAAAATCATGTCTGACTAATCTTATAGAATTTTTTGTGAAGATGTAACTAGTAGAGTGGATAGGGGAGTGCCAGTGGATATGGTATATTTAAATGTTCAAAAGGCTTTGACAAGGTCCCACACAGGAGATTAGTGTGCAAACTTAAAGCACACGGTATTGGGGGTACGGTATTGATGTAGGTAGAGAATTTGTTGGCAGACAGGAAGCGAAGGGTGGGAGTAAACGGGACCTTTTCAGGATGGCAAGCAGTGACTAGTGGGGTACGCAAGGCTCAGTGCTAGGACCCCAGTTGTTTACAATATATATTAATGATTTAGACGAGGGAATTAAATGCAGCATCTCCAAGTTTGCGATGACACGATGCGGGGCGGCGATGTTAGCTGTGAGGAGGATGCTAAGAGGATGCGGGGTGACTTGGATAGGTTAGATGAGTGGGAAAATGCATGGCAGATGCAATTTAATGTGGATAAATGTGAGGTTATCCACTTTGGTTGCAAGAACAGGAAAACAGATTATTATCTGAATAGTGGCCGATTAGGAAAAGGGGAGGTGCAACGAGACCTGGGTGTCATTGTACACCAGTCATTGAAGGTAGGCATGCAGGTAAAGCAGGCGGTGAAAAAGGCAAATGGTATGTTGGCATTCATAGCAAAAGGATTTGAGTCCAGGAGCAGGGAGTATCTACTGCAGTTGTACAATGTCTTGGTGAGACCGCACGTAGAGTATTGTGTGCAGTTTTGGTCCCCTAATATGAGGAAAGACATTCTTGCCACAGAGGGAGTACAGAGAAGGTTCACCAGATTGATTCCTGGGATGGCAGGACTTTCATATGAAGAAAGATTGGATCGACTAGGCTTATACTCACCGGAATTTAGAAGATTGAGGGGGGATCTTATTGAAACGTATAAAATGCTAAAAGGATTGGACAGGCTGGATGCAGGAAGATTGTTTCCGATGTTGGGGAAGTCCAGAACGAGGGGTCACAGCTTAAGGATAAAGGGGAAGCCTTTTAGGACCGAGATGACACACAGAGAGTGGTGAATCTGTGGAATTATCTGCCACGGGAAACAGTTGAGGCCGGTTCATTGGCTATATTTAAGAGGGAGTTAGATATGGCCCTTGTGGCTAAAGGTATCGGGGTTATGGAGAGAAAGCAGGTACAGGGTTCTGAGTTGGATGATCAGCCATGATCATACTGAATGGCGGTGCAGGCTCGAAGGGCCGAATGGCCTACTCCTGCACCTATTTTCTATGTTTCTATGTCTGCATTGAATTCTATCAGCAATGACCACAGGCCGCTATGCTCTGAATCTCGATGGCTTCTGCAAATGCAGTACACCGCAGTACCAAGGAAATCCATTTTTTTTCTATATCCAATCCCTTCGAAGGCCTGCCAACAATTTAACCACGACTGATGTTAGGCTGAGCTGCCTTTAATTCCCCTGCTTACCCGAACGGGACTTTTTTGAACAACCGAACAACATCAGCAATCCTCATCACTTTTGGCTATAAGCATTTGAAATATTTCTGCCACGGTCCCTGCAATTTCTGCGCCAGCTTTTCACAAATGCGGAGATGACACCCGGTCAGGATGTGAACATATATCGCCAGAATTTCCCTGAAGTCAGCAATAATCTCCTTGTACAACACAGAACACGGAACAGTACAGACCAGGAACAGGCACTTCCGCCCACAATGTTGTGCCGAAACAGATAAAAGGTAAGTAAACATACCAAAATCTAATCACTCCTACATATACAATCTCATATTCCTCATATTAATGTGCCTATCCAAGCGTCTCTAAAGAGACTCTAACGTAGCTGCCTCTGTTACCACACCCGTCAGCACATTCCAGGCACCCGCCATTATCTGCGTGGTTAAGCAGAACTCTCTGAATATTAGACGGTGTTTAACATGGCGCGAATGTGGAGTGTTGGACTTTGACAGATCAAATGTCAAGGGACAACTTGCTGTTAATAGCAAGTCCCTTAGCAGCGTTGGAGAGCAGGTGGATCTTGGTGTCGGAGTCCGCATCTCCCTCAATGTGGCTGCAAAGGAGGAAAGCGTGACGTCAGGAAGCATATGACATTCTTGACCTTATCAGCTGAGGGGCTGATTTCAGGAGTCGGGAGGTTATAAAGCTGTCACAGCATAAGATGTTGGAGCAGAATTGGGCCATGTAGATCATCAAGACCGTTCCGCCATATCATCATGGCAGATCCATTTTTTTCTCTCAGATCCAGTCTCCTGTCTTCTCCCCGTTTACCTTCATGCCGTGTCGATCAAGAATCTATCAATGCTGCCTTAAATATACCTAAAGAATTGTCCTGCAAGCTACGTGAGGCAAAACATTTCACAGGCTCGTCGATCTCTGGCTAAATAAATTCCTTCTCACCTCCTTTATAAAAGGATGTGAGGGTGTGTCCTGTGGTTGACTCTCCCACCATAAGAAATATCTTCTTGACATCTACTCTATCAGGGCCTTTCACCCTTCATTCTTATGAATTCTTGTGAATTCATGCCATCAAATGTTCTTCATACGACATGCCATTCAGCCCTGGAGGTACTTTCGTGAACAACCTTTCAACCCTCTGTGATTACATTACATAACTGCTGAGCTAAGGCGTCCAAAACTGCTCACAATACTGTAAGTGAGATCTCACCGATGCTTTATAAGGTCTGTACTCTAACAAATGAAACGTCAAACAGGCGATGTTAACACATCCAAGAACGACGAAGTCACCTTTCTGAGCGAGATCCTTACCCCTCTCCACCGGGAGGAATCTCAAATGGATTACGAATCACCACTGACATTGATCGTGTGGTGTGTGAAGCTGGAAGCTGCGTCTACCAGCCGCTCTGCTGGTTTGAATAAACGACTAGAGTCAATCATTCTCTCTTGCTGTTTGTGTGAAGCGACTTAGCTGGTATCCAGACTGTGGAACAACCTCTTTATTTTGTGGACTGACATGCCTGATTACATCCTGAAGCCGGGGATCTCGTGAGACAGTTTATCTGAAGTCATTTCTTTATATTTTCTGTGAAGTCTTTGCCTGACTATTTTAGTGTGAACCCGAAGAAGTGTATGTGGCAAGAGCGCCTCGGACTATTAAAGTAACGGTTGAAATCATTTGACCCATACTGTCGCTGTCTCTGTCTGCAAACACATCAACATTACATCCTTTTTTATAGTCAATTCCCCTTGGAATGAATGCTAACCTTATATTTGCCTTCCCCACTACATACACAACCTGAAACTTAAACTTTAAGGAATCCTGCACATGCACTCCCAAGTCTCTTTGCGCCTCAGGTTTTTGTGTTTTCTCTCTATTGAGAAAATACCCTATCCTTTCATTTCCTCTACCAATATACACTCCCCAACACCGTATTCCATCTGCCATTTCTTTGCCCTTTCACCTAACCTGTTTGTCCTTCTGTAGCCTCTCTACTTCCTACAACCTACTTTCTCCTCCGCTTGTCGTCATATCGTCTGCAAACGTTGCAACAAAGCCATCAATCTTATCACCCAAATAATTGACATTTAATGTGAAAAGAATCGGGCCCAACACAGACCCCTGTGGGACGCTACCGGCAGCCAAACAGAAATATTCCCATTCTTTCAGCCATTGCTTTATCCACACTACATTCGTTCCAGTTATACCATGAGACCGTAGCCCGGGGGTCGGCAACCCGCGGCTCCGGAGCCACATATGCCTCTTTTACGTCTGTGCTGTGGCTCCCTGTTGCTTTGGGAAATAATTGGTCAGTATTTAATTAAAATGTATTTTATGTTAGTTTGTTAGTTTTTGAAATGTAATTCTAAATTTGAAGATTATGGTGATCTTGTACAACCTAATTAAGACGTTGTGGCGACCCATTTCCTGACACATCCGAACCGGCTCACAATTAGCCAGCGTTCAGGCTAAGGGAGATAGCCTACGGGGGTTTGTGAGTACGTGTCTTTTGCAGCATCCGCGCCCATGGGGGGCGGGTTGAGGGAGGTTTAAAAGCAAGGCTGTTTAGTTCGAATAAAGCTATCTTTGACTGCAGTTTACTGACTGCGTGTAGCACACCGCTACAACGTGCTTTTATCGCTGGCTGTCCAGAGGGGAGGTGCTGAAACGCTTTGTCGCGTGTCTGGAAGAAGTGAAAACTTTCCTGGGCAGCAAAGGGCCCACCTTTCCTGAGCTGGAACAGCCAGAGTGGCTGGAAAAGTTACACTTCATGGTAGACATGAGAGCGCACCTGAACACGCTGAACACAGCTCTTCAGGGGTAAGGACGTACAGCCCTGCACATGTTGGAGGATGTTTTGGCATTCGAGCGCAAGTTGAAAGTGCTTGCCAGAGATTTACAGAAAGGCACATTGTCTCACTTCCCCAATTTGAGAGAGTTCAAACAAGGTCATGACATGATAAATTCAGAGTATTTACATTCTGCAATCATCGCAATGCAAACATCGTTTGGGAAACGCTTCTGTGAGTTCAGAGAGGAAAAAAAACACATTATCCTTCCCGGTCACTCCCCTAAGCATCGATCCATCCCTACTGAATACGACTGCATTGTCAGGTGTGAGTCAACCTGACCAAGTATGATAAATATTTTAATTGCCTATTATTTTACGTATATTCATATGTTTTCATTATTCAGTGAAATAGTCCTTTTATTTTTCAGGTTGACAGCTGGCTGACGTTATTTTTGGTTTGCTGCTGGCGGCAAATTTAAGTTTGGCGTTTTTCATAAATACAAGAAGGACTCAAATAGACGTTGAGTATTTTACTTAAAAGTAACCTTCAACCCAACGTCTTTTTTTCGGAGTTCAAAATGTTTTTGTTGCATGCAGAAATGTAATTTCGTTTTCTCTGCAGGAGTTCATCAATTTCATAAATGCAACACATTATAGTTTGTTTATACAAAGCATAAAGGCAAAACAAAACGTTGTATGCAGTGTTATTTCATTTTAAATGTCAAACGGGTTTTGCGGCTCCCAGTGTTTTCTTTTCTGTGGGAAACGGGTCCAAGTGGCTCTTTCAGTGGTAAAGGTTGCTGACCCCTGCCGTAGCCTGTTAAGCAGGATCGTGTGGTACCTTGTCAAAGGGCTTCTGAAAATCCAACTACACGGGGATTGGGATCCAGTCCCTGGGAAATTGCGGTCCCTCCACGTGCTCTACTCGGTACTTCATGTCCATGCAATCGGCGATCTACCTACAGCCATCCTGGAGATCATACCTTGCAGCTCAGCTATTATTACTGACCCGGGACTTTCTTGGAAATCACCCCGCTATACAGTGTGGTCTCTGTCCTGAGAGTTGTAGCCACTGAATATTCTGTCCGGTTCACTATCACTTTTATGTTTGATCGATTTGACGCCATTTGTTGGCAGCAGCTGATAGCAAAATATGGTACCAAAGATACTGTTGCGTTCTGCTCTGTTTTTAGAAATATTCCCAATTTCTTCAATATTCATTCTTCGAAACTGATTGACGATTTAGCTTTGGACTGTTTTATAAAGCTGGGGTACTATGCAGATCGCGAGTGAAGTTGGATATGACTGATTACTACCATTCAAACAACATTACCCGCATTCGTGTTAATACTACAGAACAGAAGGGGAGGGAGCAGAAACTGTACTGGGTGTCTTTCATATATACCCCAATAGTAACAACATACCGAAAAGCTTCGAAAAGCGGTAAGTCAGAGCATTCGCCAGAACCGGACAAGATATTGTTCAGGCTACAGTGCGAATTGAGGGAGCTGATTGTTGAGCCTCTGGTTATGATCGTTTCATCATCAATAGGGACGGGAGAATTACCGGAAGATTAGAGGGATGCAAATTTTCTTACCTTGTTCACGAAAAGTAGAAGAGATAACCCAGGAAATTATAGACCAGTGAGTCATACTTCAGTGGTGGGCAAGTTGTTGGAAAATAACCTGAGAGGATCTTGGAACATTTGGAGAGACATAACCTGATAAGGAATAGTCAGCATGGCTTAGTCAAGAGCAGACCGTGCCTCACGAGCCTGTTTTAATTCTTCGAGAATGTAATTGACATATTGATGACGGTAGAGCAGCAGATGTAATGTATTTGGATTGCAGTGAAGCGTTTGATAAGGTTCCCGATGCAAAGCACATTGGGAAAGTAAGGAGAGATGGAATCCAAGGAAACCTTGCATGGTGGATCCAGAATCAGCTTGAAATTTGCCTCCAACTTTCACCCTGCCCTCAAGTGCCAGGAGGGAGATCGGTGGGAAGGGATGGGGGAGGGACGAGTGGACAATGTAGTGGCGTAGGGAGCGATCCCTGCGGAAAACAGAAAGGGGAGGGGAGGAAAAGATGTGCTTGGTAGTGGGTCCCCGTTGGAGGTGGCGGAAATTACTGAGAATTATACTTTGGACCTGGAGGCTGGTGGGGTGGTAGATGAGGACAAGGGGAACCCTATCCCGAGTGGGGTGGCGAGCGGATGGGTTGAGGGCAGATGTGCGGGAAACGGCAGAGATGCGTTTCAGAGCAGAGTTGACGGTGGAAGAAGGGAAGCCCCTTTGTTTAAAATGAAAAACATCTCCTTCGTCCTGGCATGAAAATCCTCATCCTGAGAGCAGATGCGGCGGAGACGGAGGAATTGTGAGAAGGGGATAGCATTTTTGCAAGAGACAGGGTGGGAAGAGGAATAGTCCAGGTGGCTGTGAGAGTCTGTAGGCTTATAGTAGATATCAGTAGATAAGCCGTCTCCAGAGATGGAGACAGAAAGATAATGAAAGGGGAGGGAGGTGTCGGAAATGGACCAGGTAAATTTGAGGGCAGGGTGAAAGTTGAAGGCAAAGTTAATGAAGTCAGCGAGCTCAGCATGCGTGCAGGAGGCAGTGCCAATGCAGTCCTCGATGTAGCGAAGGAAAAGAGGGGGATGGATACCCGTACAGACTTGGACATGGATTGTTCCACACAGCCAACAATAACGCAGGCATAACTGGGACCCATACGGGTGTCCATGGCTACACCCTTGGTTTGGAGGAAGTGGGAGGAGCCAAAGGAGAAATTATTGAGAGTAAGAACTAATTCCGCTAGACGGAGGAGAGTGGCGGTAGAGGGGAATTGGTTAGGTCTGGAATCCAAAAAGAAGCGAAGAGCTTCGAGACACTCAGGTTGGAGGAGCAGCACCTGATATACTGGCTGGGTAGCCTCCAACCAGATGGCATGAACATTGACTTCTCTAAATTCCGTTAATGCCCTTCCTCCCCTTCCTACCCTATCCCTGACATAGTTAGTTGTTTGCCTGTTCTCCATCTCCCTCAGGTGCTTCCTTAACCCCTTTCTTTCTCTCGAGGCCTCCCGTCCCATGATCCTTTCCCGTCTCCAGCTCTGTATCACTTTCGCCAATCACCTTTCCAGCTCTTAGCTTCATCCCACCCCCTCCGGTCTTCTGCTATCATTTCGCATTTCCCCCTCCCCCACTACTTTCAAATCTCTTACTATCTTTCCTTTCAGTCAGTCCTGACGAAGGGTCTCTGCCCGAAACGTCGACAGCGCTTCTCCCTATAAATGCTGCCTGGCCTGCTGTGTTCCACCAGCATTTTGTGTGTCCTGTTGGTAGTAGGGATGCGTTGCTTTTTTAGTAAAATATTAAATAAACTCGTCAGAAAGAGGTTGTATCGGGGTGGAGGGTGTAGAATCTCCAGGTAGGGGATTCTACTTCTGTGGTGGGGATTTACGGACATTCATCTCCTTCGGAGTGGAGACATTTCCCCTCATCTCAGTCCCGGACTGTACACCCCCTTTTTCAGAGACTGGGATCCCTGGTTCAACCGTTAATGATGTTGTGCATTTCAATGTGTTCACCTCTCAGTCCTCGATTCTCTAAATGAAAGGGTTATCGCATTTGATCTTTCTTCATATGATGACCCACCACTCCAGGGATCAGTCTGGTGAATCCTCATTGCACTCTCTATAACAAATACTCTCTAACCTCTTTGTTAATCCTCTGTGGAATTATTTTCAATCTTCTGCAGCCCCGTGTTGCCCCAACCACTCACCTCCCACCCCTGTCACTATTTCCACCTTCCAACCTCCCCCCTCACCTGGATCCACCTCTCACTCTCCAGCTCTTGCCCATCCCCACACCACACCTCTTTTCTCTGACTATTTCCCCTCCACTCTCAGTCCAGAGCGACGGTCTCGGCCTGAAATTTTGACGGTCCATTTCCAACCGCAGATGCTGCCCGACCCACTGTAAAGTCCCCTGTTATGTGTCCGGCTGTGCCATGTTGTTGGTGGAGTGGACAGCGTGGTGTTTGTCTCTATTCGGGTCACAACACCAGAATTGCCAGCGTGGTCCACACACAGTGTATTAGTCAAAAGAAAACCTCTCGTCCCTGCAGTCTTTGTCTCCTGGTAAACCCAACCCTCTGACAGTGTGAACGATAGTTATCCTTCCTCACCCACCCCGTTTTTATTCACTTTATGAACATGCAATCAAACCGTGCACAGTATGTAAGCTGTGGAGATATGTTTTAACTATTGTGTTGTTGTGTTGCATTGGTGCTGGAGTAAGAATTATTTCGACCTCCATCACATTTGTCTGCTGAAAATGGAATTAAACAACCCTGAATCTTGAATAAACATTTCAGCAGGCTGAAGCGTCACTTTTCTGTCTCTCAGAATTATTGCGGCAGAGCGCCACCTGGTGACAATGGAGTCCACAAATCAGGGGCTCCTGTTATTGCGGCAAATCACCGCCAAGGGGCAGTGTTGTCCACAAAAGTGAGAGGTTTGCGGCGATAAGGCGGGGTGGAGAGTGCTGGAAGCCAATTCTGCACGTGGATGAAGTACTAGACCTGCCCCAAACTACACTCCTCACCAAGAGTTAGGGTCCGAAACGAACCTTCCATCTGAGGCAACTTTTCAACATCGTGCCTGTTGGGGTCATCTGCTGTTTCCAGTTTTCCAGGTTTTCCTCGACATCAGTGAGACCCGATGTAGTCTCTGCATTCTGCTCTCCATCCCGATGAGATTCTGCAGATGTTGGAGATGCAGAGTCACAGACACAAAATGTTGGAGGAAGTCAGGAGGTCCGGTAGCTTCTATAGAGGGGATAAAGCAAAGCAGAGATTTCCTGCCGAGACCCTTCATGAGGACTGGAAGTGGGGAGAAGCCAGAATAAGATGGTGCGGGGACTGGAAAGAGCCCAAGCTGGTAGGTGATAGGTGAAGCCAGATAAGAGCGAAGGTGAGTGGGTGGGCGAGGTGGGAGATGAAGTGAGACGCTGTGAGGTGGTAAGTGGAAAATGTAAAGGACGGAAAAGAAGGAATCTGATCGGAAATGAGAGCGGACAATGGGGAGAAAAGGAAGTAAAAGAGGAACCAAAGGGAGTCGATCCGCAGTGGAGAAGAGAGAAGTGAGGAGGCAGAATGGAGGAGACTGGCATGTGGGTTGATGAAAGAAAAGATGGAGGTAGTGGTTAAAGATACCGATGATCCTGCCATCAGGTTGTAAACTACCCGGATGTAATATGAGGTGTTGCTCCTCCAACCTGAGAGTGCACTCATCGTGTTAGTTAAACAATGAACCGGAAGAGAGAGTGGGTTAATAATTTTCCCCTGGGATCCCTATTAAATCAATTCCCTCTCACCTTAAGCTGGTACCCTCTGGTTGCTGATTCCACAAAGGTGGGGAAAAGGACTGCACACATTCCCCATTTCTGTACACTGATAGTTTGGAACACCTGCATAAGGTCACCTCAATCTCCTGCACTTCAAGGAGTGAAGTCCCAACCTGTCCAACCTCTCTCCAGAACTCAGTCCCTCGAGTGCCGGAACCATTCTCGTAAATCTCCCCTGCACTCATTCCAACTTGACGTCCTCTCTCCTATAGCAGACTGACCAAAACTGAATACAATAATCCAGGCGTGGATACCCTAACAATATGCGAACCCAAATGCAATTTCACTGGCCTCTTCTTCAGACCATGAGCCATGAGATATCATACAGGGGCTGCTCAGCCAATCAAGTCTGCTCCGCCATTCCTTCGTGTCCAATTGATTATCTCTCAACCCCATTCTCCTGCCTTATCCCCATAACCCTTGAACATCCATTTAAAATACACTCAGTGACCTGGTGTCTACTCCGACCGTGGTAATGAATTCTAAAGATTTACCACTCCCTGACTAAAGAAATTCCTCCTCATCTCTGCTCTCAGTGGGTGCTCTGTATATTGAGGCCGTGGCCTCTGGTCCCAGACTCACACAGTACAGGGTGCATCTTCTTCATGGCCACTCTGTCGAGGCCTTTCAATATTTAATAGGTTTCAATCAGATCCCCTCTCTTTCTTCCAGACCAGCGAGTACAGGGTCAAAGCTATCTATCGCTCCTCATTCGTTACTGGAATCATTCTCGCGAACCTTCTCCGGATCCCCTTCCAATACGAGCACATCTGTTTCTCATATAGAAGGCCGGAAACTGTTCACAAAACACCAAGAGCGATCTGACCAATGCGTTTTAAAACAATAGTGTCACAACCTTGATCTGATATGCTGACATTACAGTTGTCATCCTTCAACACAATCTGCAAGCAAAACTTTAGGGACTCCTGCTCAAGGATTCCCAAGCACCTATGCCTCTCCGATTTTTGAATTTACTCCCATTTAATTGTCTTACTACGCCCTTATTCCTTCTAACAAGTGTACATGACCGTACACCCGCATACACTGTATTTCATCTGCTACTTCGTTGCCTGTTCTCCAAACCTACCGAAGACCTGCTGCAGACTCCTGCTTTGCTCTAAACTACATGTCCCGTACCTATCCTTGTATCAACTGCAAAGTTCCTCACTAAGGGATCAATTCCGTCATCCCTATCATTCAGATTTAACATGAAAAGAAGCGGTCTCAATACCGACCCAGCGGAACGCCATTCGCCACCGGCAGCAAATAGAATCGGTTTGCATTGTTCTGGCCATCTCCTGCCAGTAAACCAATCTTCGACCGATGCTAGTATCTTTCCTGTGATACCATGAGGTGTGATCTTGTTCAGCAGCTTCATGTGGAAGACCTTGTCAAAGACCATCTGAAAATCCAAGCAAACAGCATCCACTGTATTTCTTTTGTCTATCCTGCCTGTTATTTCATCAAAGAACCTCTAATGAGACTCAAGTCCAACACCAAGACAGGAAGTTACAGTGGTTTATTGATTTCATCAAGACAAATGTAATTAAACAATGTGTGAGCTGCTGACGTGCGGGAATAAATAAGCTGCTCCCGACTCACTCACAGTCAGACACAATTAACTGACCGGCGACAACGGGTGACCGGTTGAATAATCAGTCCCGTTTCTCACCGTCACTCTGCATCGGGGAACCGATGATTATAAAATCACACTTCAGGGCCGTGTCCGGGATCGCTGCAGATCCAGGGTCACTGCCGAGGGATTTGTCCATTTAACATCATTATATGGGCCAGGCTGCCGAATGCACCGTCCTCAGCAAAGGGGGCAAAAGGATTCTCTCCCGGGATCATCCCCCCCACCCCGGGACACTGGAGTCCCAGACTGAGCCCCGGACCCCCGGGCTCTTCCCGTCCGGGTAATTCCCCGGGGTGCCACGTGGGGAGTCTCGTACACGCACTTCCGGCGGAAGCTGCCCCGCCGGACAACAGGCGGAAACACGTCACTGCGGGACCTCTCCGAGCGACGCACACAGCGCGAGGCTTGAGCCGGTCCAGTTAAAACCGTTGGGAATCAGCCCCGGCGCGCGGCCGTTAAAGGCGGCGTTAAAGGTAAGGGCGGGAGTTAAAGGGGAGGGCGGGGAGTCGGCCAAATGTCCCCATCCCGCGGGCGGGGATGTTCACACATTCGGATGTTCACAGATCCACTGTCAGTCCGGGTCTGGGTTCCTGCAGAGATCTCAGTTCCTTCTTCCCGGTCTCACTGAACTGATTCACCACATTCAGATGTTCACAGATCCACTGTCAGTCCGGGTCTGGGTTCCTGTAGAGATCTCAGTTCCTTCTTCCCGGTCTCACTGAACTGATTCACCAACAGCCTGAAACAGATGGGAGAATAAAGATGAAATAAACAGATTACACAACAGTGTCAGTAACAGGGGACCGGGGTTAATGTTTCAACAACACTCACAGACAAATATCACCAGAAAACCCGCGGATCCGCTGATATTTTATCACATTGAACATTAACAAAAACACTCACCAGATCCACTTCAGACTCGGGAGGGTCAGTATGAGGCGGCGGAGACCGGGGACAGATCGGTCTGTCAGAGAGTTTTCAGTCAGGTTCAGCTCCGTCAGTGATGGGTTTGTACTGAGAGCGGAGACAAGATCCTCGGCACCAGAATCTGTGAGACCGACATAGTTCAGCCTGGAGATGAGAGAGAGTGAGGGTGAAGGACATAGAAAGACAGGAGACAGTACAAATCCCCAATGTTTATCAGTAACACAATTACTAATCACATTAATATTCAGTGTCAGACACCCAGTGACTGTAAACACGATCTCCCACAGTCTGGTACTTACCACAGTTTCTGTATTTTACACTCCCGGTTCCTCAGAGCCGCAGACACCAGTTTCACTCCTGAATCTCCCAGTTTATTATCACTCAGGTTCAGCTCCGTCAGTGATGGGTTTGTACTGAGAGCGGAGACGAGATCCTCGGCACCAGAATCTGTGAGACCGACATTGTTCAGCCTGGAGATGAGAGAGAGTGAGGGTGAAGGACAGAGAGAGACAGGAAACGGTACAAATCCCCAGTGTTTATCAGTAACACAATTATTGATCACATTAATGTTCAGTGTCAGACATCCAGTGACTGTAAACACAATCTCCCACAGTCTGGTACTTACCCCAGTTTCTGTATTTTACACTCTGACTTCCTCAGAGCCGCAGACACCAGTTTCACTCCTGAATCTCCCAGTTTATTATCACCCAGGTTCAGCCCCGTCAGTGATGGTTTTGTACTGAGAGCGGAGGCGAGATCCTCGGCACCAGAATCTGTGAGACCGACATCCCTCAGCCTGGAGATGAGAGAGAGTGAGGGTGAAGGACACAGAGAGACAGGAGACGGTACAAATCCCCAGTGTTTATCAGTAACACGATTACTGATCACATTAATGTTCAGTGTCAGGCACCCAGTGACTGTAAACACAATCTCCCACAGTCTGGTACTTACCCCAGTTTCTGTATTTTACACTCTGACTTCCTCAGAGCCGCAGACACCAGTTTCACTCCTGAATCTCCCAGTTTATTATAACTCAGGCTCAGCCCCGTCAGTGATCGGTTTGTACTGAGAGCGGAGGCGAGATCCTCGGCACCAGAATCTGTGAGACCGACCTCCCTCAGCCTGGAGATGAGAGAGAGTGAGGGTGAAGGACACAGAGAGACAGGAGATGGTACAAATCCCCGTTGTTTATCAGTAACACAATTACTGATATTTTTTCTTCAGCACGACTGCGCAAGTCGGCCAGTGAGAACAGCGAGAAGAGTTTAAAAGGAAGACAGATTTACAGAGCGAGCGTCAGAGGAGCGGGAGACAGAGTAGGAAGGCTTTGGCTCAACGGGGCTTTGGCGATAAAGGGTCGAGGCGAGGTAGGTTATCTGTTTACAATACAGACAGAGAGTATGTGTGTGAGGCTGGGTTTCTGTGCTCGGTGTCAGATGTGGGAGATCCTGGAGACTCCCAGCCTCCCGGACGGCAACATCTGCACCCGGCGTATCGAGCTGCAGTTCCTTAGGGACGGAGTTAGGGAACTGGAGATGCAGTTCGATGACCTTCATCTGGTCAGGGAGAGCGAGGAGGTGATAGAGAGGAGTTACAGGCAGGTGGTCACACCAGAGCCACGGGAGACTGAAGAAGTGGGTCACAGTCAGGAGAAGGAAGGGCAACAAGCAGGCACTAGAGAGCAAGAAGGAGATACTAGAGAGTACCCCAGTGGCTGTACACCTTGACAATAAGTACTCCTGATCATGTGCTGCTGGAGGGAGGGACGGCCTCGGGAGGGGGGGAGGGTGGTATGGAAGCAACAGTGGACTTGTCTCTGGCACAGAGTCTGGCCCTGTGGTTCAGAAGGGCAGGGAAAGGAAGAGGATGGCAGTAGAGATAGGGGATTCTGTAGTTAGCAGGTCAGACAGGTGATTCTTTGGATGCAGGAATGAAACACATGAATGATGGTAGTTTGCCTCCCAGGTGCCAGGCTCCGGGATTTTCAGATCGCATCCAAGATAGCCTGCAGTGGGAGTGAGAACAGCCAGAGGTCGTGGTACATATTGTTCCAAATAACATAGGTAGGAAAAGGGAAGAGGTCCTGAAAACAGACTACAGGGCGTTAGGATGTAAGTTCAGAAAAAGGATTACTGCCTGTGCAACTAGACAGTGTGAATAAGATTAGGATGAGGTTAAGGATAAACATGTGGCTGAGGGATTGGAGCAGGAGGCAGGGATTCAGACTTCTGGATCATTGGGACCTCTTTTGGAGCAGGTGTGACCTGCACAGAAAGGACGGGTTGCACTGGAATTCCGGGGGGGGAGCAATATCCTGGCAGCAAGGTTTGCTAAGGCTGTTGCGGAGAGTTTAAATAGAATTGCTGGGGGTGGGAAATGAGCTGATGTGATGGAGGAGAGGAAGGTTGGCTCACTAATAGAGAAAATTTGGAGAGAATGCGAAAGGGAGGATAGACAGGAGATAGAGAAGGGACACATTCAGTCCAATCATTTGAGATGTGTCCATTTTAATGCAAGGAGTATGATGAATAAAGTGGATGAGCTCCGAATGTGGATCTGCTCTTGGAGCTATGATGTTGTGGTCATTAGGGAGACGTGGATGGCTCAGGGGCAGGAATGGCTACTTCAAGTGTCAGGCTTTAAATGTTTCAGAAAGGACAGGGAGGGAGGCAAAAGAGGTGGGGACGTGGCACTGTTAACCAGAGATAGAGGCACGGCTGCAGAAAAGGAGGATGTCATGGAGGGGTTGTCTACGGAGTCTTTGTGGGTGAAAGTTAGGAACAGGAAGGGGGTCAATAACTTTACTGGGTGTTTTGTATAGACCACCCAACAGTAACAGGGACATCGAGGAGCAGATAGGGAGTCAAATTCTGGAAAGGAGTAATAATAACAGGGTTGTTGAGGTGTGAGATTTTAATCTCCCAAATATTGATTGGCATCTCCCTAGATTGAGGTGTTTTGATGGGGTGGAGTTAGTTAGGTGTGTTCAGGAAGGTTTTGTGACGCAATATGTAGATAAGCCTACAAGAGGGGAGGCTGTACTTGATCTGGTATTGGGAAATGAAACACGCCAGGTATCAGGTCTCTCAGTGGGACAGCATTTTGGAGATAGTGATCACAGTTCTGTCTCTTTTACCATACCCTTCGACAGGTATAGGATTAGGTAAGTTAGGAAAACCTTTAATTGGAGTAAGGAGAACTATGAGGCTATCAGGCTGGAACTTGTAAGCATAAATTGGAAACAGATGTTCTCAGGGAAACATACCGAAGAAATGTAGAAAATATTCAGGGGATATTTGCGTGGGGTTCTGAGTAGGTACGTTCCAATGAGACATGGAAAGGATGGTAGGGTACAAGATCCATGGTGCACAAAGGCCTTTGTAATTCTAGTCAAGAAGAAAAGAGCTTACTAAAGATTCAAAAAATGAGGTAATGATATGAATCTGGAAGATTATAAGGCTAGCAGGAAGGAGCTTAAGAATGAAATCAGGAGAGCTAGAAGGGGCCATGAGAAGGCCTTGGCAGACAGGATTAAGGAAAACCCCAAAGCATTCTGCAAGTATGTGAAGAGCAAGAGGAAAAGACGTGAGAGAATAGGACCAAACAAGTGTGACAATGGAAAAGTGCGTATGGAACCGGAGGAAATAGCGGAGGTATTTAATGAATCATTTGCTTCAGCATTCATGATGGAAAAGGATCTTGGCAATTGTAAGGATGAATTGCAGTGGACTGAAAAGCTTGAGAATGTAGATATTAAGAAAGAAACTGTGCTGGGGCATTTGGAAAGCATCAAGTTGGATAAGTCACAGGGCCATGAAGGATGTACCCCAGGCTACTGTGGGAAGGGAGAGGGGAGATTGCTGAGTCTCTGACGATGATCTTTGCATCATCACTGAGGATCTGAGAGGTTTCGGAGGATTGGAGGTTTGCGGATGTTTTTCACTTTTTCAAGAAAGGGAGTAGGGATAGCTCAGGAAATTATAGGCCAGGGAGTCTTACTTCAGTGGTTGGTAAGTTGATGAGAAGATCCTGAGAGGTAGTATTTATGAACATCTGGAGAGGCAAAATATGATCAGGAATAGACAGCATGGCTTTGTCAATGGCAGGTTGTGCCTTCCGAGTCTGAATGATTTTGTTGAGGATGTGACTAAACACATTGATGAAGGAAGGAAGAAGTTGCAGTGTATATTGATTTCAGCAAGGCATTTGATAAGGTACACCATGCAAGGCCTATTGAGAAAGTAAGGAGGCATGGGATCCAAGGGGACATTGCTTTGTGGATCCAGAACTGGCTTGTCCACAGAAGACAAAGAGTGGTTGTAGATGGGTCATATACTGCATGGAGGCCGGTGACCAGTGGAGTGCCTCAGGGATCTGTTCTGGGACCCCAAGTCTTTGTGAATTTTATAAATCACAATAAATGAGGAAGTGGAGGGATGGGTTAGTAAATTTGATGATGACACAAAGGTTTGGGGTGTTGTGGATAGTGTGGAGGGCTGTCAGAGGTTACAACGGGACATTGATAGGACGCAAAACTGTGCTGAGAAGTGGCAGATGGAGTTCAAACCAAATAAGTGTGAAGTGGTTCACTTTGGTAGGTCAAATATGATGGCAGAATATAGTATTAATGGTAAGACTTGGCAGTGTGGAGGATCAGAAGGATCTTGGGGTCCGAGTACATAGGACACTCAAAGCTGCTATGCAGGTTGACTCTGGAGTTAAGAAGGCATACAGTGTATTGGCCTTCATCAGTTGTAGGATTGTTTAAGAGTCGAGAAGTAACGTTTAAGAGTTGAGAGGTTTTAAGAGGGATAGATCGAGTTGACGTGGATAGGCTTTTTCCATTGAGAGTAGGAGAGATTCAAACAAAAGAACATGATTTGAGAGTTAGGAGGCAAAAGTTAAATGGGTAACACGAGGGGGAATTTCTTTAGTCAGAGAGTGGGAGCTGTATGGAATGAGCTTCCAGTAGAGGTGGTAGAGGCAGGTTCGGTATTGTCATTTAAAGTAAAATTGGATAGGTAAATGGACAGGAAAGGAGGATTATGGGCTGAGTGCAGGTCGGTGGGACTAGGTGAGAGTAAGCGTTCGGCACGGACTAGAAGGGCCGAGATGGCCTGTTTCCATGCTATAATTGTTTTATGATGAAATGTTGCAGCTATGCAGGACGTTGGTCAGACCCCACTTGGAGTACTGTGCTCAGTTCTGGTCGCCTCACTACAGAAAGGATGTGGGAACCATAGAAAGGGTGCAGAGGAGATTTACAAGGATTTTGCCTGGATCGGGGAGCATTCCTTATGAGAATAGGTTGAGTGAACTCGGCCTTTTCTCTTGGAGTGACGGAAGATGAGAGGTGATTTGATAGTGGTGTACAAGATAATGAGAGGAATTGATCATGCAGATAGTCAGAGGCTTTTTCCCAGGGCTGAAATGGCTAGCATGAGAGGGCATAGTTTTAAGGTGCTTGGAAGTAGGTACAGAGGAGAGGTCAGGGGTAAGATTTTTTACACAGAGAGTGGTGAGTGTGTGGAATGGGCTGCTGGCAGCGGTGGTGCAGGCGGAAACGATAGGATCTTTAAACTCCAGGATGGTTACATGGAGCTTAGAAATATAGAGGGCGATGGGTAAAACCGAGGTAATTCTAAGGTAGAAACATGTTCAGCACAGCTTTGTGGGCCAAAGGGCCTGTATTGTCCTGTATGATTTCTATGTTTGTTTGTTTCTACTGATCACAGTAATGTTCAGTGTCAGACTTCCAGTGACTGTAAACACAATCTCCCACAGTCTGGTACTTACCCCAGTTTCTGTACTTTACACTCCGGGTTCCTCAGAGCCGCAGACACCAGTTTCACTCCTGAATCTCCCAAGTCGTTCTCCCCAAGTCTAAACACAAACAGACAGATTGATGAACAAAGTGATTCAAACCGTGGATCTGAGGGAATTTCTCTCACTCGGATATTTCAGGAAACATTAAACTGTCCAGTAAATCACTGATCGGAGTTCCCATCACTGTCAATGACCCTCACTGCCCAGCTCCAGGGTATTCGACGAATGTCGAAAATGTAGTCTGTCAGTGTGACCCTGTAAAGTCCACATATTCTCTCTCATTTCCAGATGGCTCAACAAAATGTTCCACACAGAAATGCAGAAATGTCAATGGGACACAGTGAAATAGACTGACCCCAGCTAAAG
This sequence comes from Hypanus sabinus, assembly GCF_030144855.1. NCBI lineage: Eukaryota > Metazoa > Chordata > Chondrichthyes > Myliobatiformes > Dasyatidae > Hypanus > Hypanus sabinus. The sequence goes on from NW_026779472.1 coordinate 290,422, forward strand.
GGATGGTGAAGAGAGACCCCACAGAAGGAAGGGGGATGGGGGAGAAAGATCCCACAGGAGGAAGGGGGATGTTGCAGAGAGACCCCACAGGAGGAAGCGGGATGGGGAAGAGAGATCCCACAAGAGGAAGGGGGATGGGGAAAATAGATCCCCCAGGAGAAAGGGGGATGGGGAAGACAGATCCCCCAGGAGGAAGGAGGATGGGGAAGAGAGACCCTACAGGAGGAAGGGGGATGGGGAAGAGAGATCCCACAGGAGGAAGAGGGATGGGGAAGAGAGATCTCACAGGAGGAAGGGGGATGCAGAATAGAGACCCCAAAGGAGGAAGGGGGATGGGGGAGAGAGACTCCATAGGAGGAAGGGGGTTGGTGAAGAGAGACCCCACAGGAGGAAGGGGGATGGGGAAGAGATATCCCACAGGACGAAGAGGGATGGGGAAGAGAGATCCCAACGGAGGAAGGGGGACGGGGAGGAGAGATCCCACAGGAGGAAGGGGGACGGGGAAGAGAGTTCCCACAGGAGGTAGGTGGACGGGGAAGAGAGATCCCACAGGAGAATCGGGATGCAGAAGAGAGAGCCCACAGGAGAAAGGGGGATGGGGTAGAGAGACCACACAGGAGGAAGGGGATGGGGAAGAGAGACCCCACAGGAGGAAGGGGGATGGGGAAGAGAGAGCCCACAGGAGGAAGGGAGATGGGGAAGAGAGATCCCACAGGAGAAAGGGGGATGGGGTAGAGAGACCCCACAGGAGGAAGGGGATGGGGAAGAGAGACCCCACAGGAGGAAGGGGGATGGGGAAGAGAGAGCCCACAGGAGGAAGGGAGATGGGGAAGAGAGATCCCACAGGAGTAAGGGGGATGGGGAAGAGAGACCCCACAGGAGGAAGAGGGATGCGAAAGAGAGACCCCACCAGAATAAGTTGGACGTGGAAGAGAAACCCCACAGGAGGAAGGGGGATGGGGAAGAGAGATCCCATAGGAGGATGGGGAAGAGAGATCCCTCAGGAGGAAGGGGGATGGGGAAGAGAGAGCCCACAGGAGGAAGGGAGATGGGGAAGTGAGATCCACAAGAGGATGGGGGATGGGGAAGAGAGAACCCACAGGAGGAAAGGGGTTGTGGAAGAGGAATCCCACAGGAGGAAGGGGAATGGGGAACGGAGATCCCACAGGAGGAAGAGGGATGTGAAAGAGAGACCCCACAGGAGGAAGGGGGATGGGGGAGAGAGATGCCACAGGAGGAAGGGGGATGGTGAAGAGAGACCCCACAGGAGGAAGGGGGATGGGGTGGAGAGATCCCACAGGAGGAAGGGGGATGGGGAGGAGAGATCCCACAGGAGGAAGGGGGATGGGGAAGACAGATCCCTCTGGAGGAAGGGGGATGGGGAAGACAGATCCCACTGGAGGAAGGGGGATGGGGAAGAGAGATCCCACAGGAGGAAGGGGGATGTGGAAGAGAGACCACACAGGAGGAAGGGGGATGGTGAAGAGAGATCCCATAGGTGGAAGGTGGACGGGGAAGAGAGATCCCACAGGAGGAAGGGGGATGGGGAAGAGAGACCCAACAGGAGGAAGGGGGATGGGGAAGAGAGATCCCACAGGAGGAAGGGGGATGGGGATGAGATCCCAGAGGAGGAAGGGGGATGGGGAAGAGAGATCGCAGAGGAACTAGGGGGATAAGGAAGAGAGATCCCACAGGAGGAAGGGGTATGGCGAAGAGAGTGTTCCCAGATTAGGAAGGGGGATGGGTAAGAAAGATCCCACAGGAGGATTGGGGATGGGGAAGAGGGATCCCACAGAGGGAAGGGGGATGGTGTAGAGAGAACCCACAGGAGGAAGGGGGGTGGGAGAGAGAAATACCACCCGAGGATGGGGGATGGGGAATAGAGATCCCAGAGCAGGATGGAGGATGTGGAAGAGAGATCCCACAGGAGGAATGGGGATGGGCAAGCAAGATCCCACAGGAGGAAGGGGATGGGGAAGAGAGATCCTACAGGAGGAAGGGGGATGGGCAAGAGAGATCCCACAGGAGGAAGGGGATTGGGAAGAGAGTTTCCACAGAGGAAGGAGAAAGGGGAAGAGAGATCCCAGAGGAGGAATGGGGATGGGCAAGAGAGATCCCACAGGAGGAAGGGGATGGGCAAGAGAGATCCCACAGGAGGGAGGGGTTGGGGAAGAGATCCCACAGGAGGATGCCGGATAGGGAAGGGATATCGCACAGGACGAAGGGGGATGGAGAAGCGAGTTCCCACCGGTGGATTGCTACCCGTGCCATGTGCTACTGAGGCTAGAAGTAGGAAGATAATGCAGCTAAATACATGGCTGAGGGGATGGTGCATGAGGGAGGGGTTCATGTTTCTGGACAATTCGGCTTTCTTCCAGGGGATGTGGGGCCAGTTTGAATTGGATAGTTTACACCTGAACTGGAGGGGAGTAACATCCTTGCCGGTAGGTGAGCAAGTTCTGCTCCGGGGGTTTTATACTAGATCACAGTGGGACGGGAACCAGATTGTTAGATTAGATCGTGAGGTGGAGGAGGATAAGGGTCATGCGAGGACTGCTTGTATAGACAGATATCAATGAATCGTATGTGACAGAAATGTTCTCAGTTGCATCTATTTCAATGCAAGGAGTATTGTGTGTAAGGCAGATGAGTTTCGGTTGTGGATTGGCACATGATGATTTCGACATTATTGCTATTAGTAAGACTTGGTTGCAGGAGGGGCAGGACTAATAACTACATAACCATATAGCAATTACAGCATGGTAACAGCCCATTTCGGCCCTTCTAGTCCGTGCCGAACGCATTTTCTTACCCAGTCCACTGACCCGCACTCAGCCCATAACCCTCCATTCCTTTCCTGTCCATTTACCTATCCAATTTTACTTTAAATGACAATACTGAACCTGCCTCTACCACTTCTACTGGAAGATCGTTCCACACAGCTACCACTCTCTGAGTAAAGAAATTCCCCCTTGTGTTACCCTGAAACGTTTGCCCCCTAACTCTCAACTCATGTCCTCTTGTTTGAATCTCCCCTATTCTCAATGGAAAGAGCCTATCCACGTCAACTCTATCTACCCCCCTCATAATTTGAAATACCTCTTTCAAGTCCCCTCTGAACCTTCTAAGCTCCAAAGTATAAAGACCTAACTTGTTCAATCTTTCCCTGTAACTTAGGTGCTGAAACCCAGGTAACATTCAATTAAATCGTCACTATACTTTCTCTATTTTGTTGATATCTTTCCTATAATTCAGCGACAAGAACTGTACACAGTATTCCAAATTCGGCCTTACCAATGCCTTGTACAATTTTAACATTACATCTCAACTCCTATACTCAATTCCCTGGTTTACAAAGGCCAGCATACCTAAAGTTTTCTTCACCACCCTATCCACATGAGATTCAACCTTCTGGGAACTATGCACCATTATTCCTGGATCACTCAGTTCTACTGCAATCTTCAATGCCCTATAATTTACCATGTATGTCCTATTTGGATTATTCCTACTAAAATGTAGCACCTCACACTTATCAGCATTAATCTCCATCTGTCATCTTTAAGCCCACTCTTCTAAGTGACCTAAATATCTCTAAAGAGTTATTAAACCTTCTTCAATATCCACAACACCACCTACCTTAGTATCATCTGCATACTTACTTTACCCAATTTACCACTCCATCATCCAGATCATTAATGTATATGACAAACAACATTGGACCCAATACAGATCCCTCAGGCACACCACTAGTCACCGGCCTCCAACCTGACAAACTGTTATCCACCACTACTCTCTGGCATCTCCCATGTAGCCACTGTTGAATCCATTTTACTAATTCAATATTAATACCTAACGATTGAATCGTCTTGACTAAACTTTTGTGCAGAACCTTGTCAAAGGCCTTACTGAAGTCCATATAGACAATATCCACTGCTTGACCCTCGTCAAATTTCCTCGTAACCCCTTAAAAAAAAATCAATCAGATTTGTCAAACATGACCTTCCACGCACAAATCCATGTTGACTGTTCTTAATCAGACGCTGTCTATCCAGATAATTATATATACCATCTCTAAGAATACTTTCCATTAATTTACCAACCACTGATGTCAAACTGACAGGCCTTTAATTGCTAGGTTTACTCTTAGAACCCGTTTTAAACAATGGAACCACGTGAGCAATACGCCAATCCTCCGGCACCATCCCTGTTTCTAATGAAATTTGAAATATTTCTGTCAGAGCCCCTGCTATTTCTACACTAACCTCCCTCATGGTCTTAGGGAATATCCTGTCAGGATCCGGAGAATTATCCACTTTTATATTTTTTTAAAGGGCCAGCTTCATGTTCCGTTGTTTCAGAGGTGATGGGGGTAGGGATGAAAGGGGAAGGAGTGGCATGACGATTCACGGAGAATATGACAGCTGTGCGTAGATGGAGGGATTGTGTACAGAGGCCATATGGGTGGAGCTGAGGAACGGGAAATGTGTGAGCACACTAATAGGGTTGTATAATAGACCGCCCAATAGTCAGAGAGAATTGGAGGAGCAAATCTGTAGATAGGTAGTACATCAATATAAGAAACAGAAAGTTGTAATCGTTAGGGGATTTTAACTTTCCACATATTGACGGGGTCTCCCACTCTGAGAAAGGGTTAGATGGTGTGGAGTTTGTCAAATGTGTTCAGGAAAGTTTTCTAAATCAATATGTTGAGGTACCAACGAAAGAGGGTGCAGTACCTGATCTCCTATTACGGACCCAGACAGGTCAGGTGACAGAAGTATGTGTAGGTGAACATTTTGGGTCCAGTGACCATAATGTTATTAGTTTCAAGATAATTATGGATAAGGATCAGACTGGTCCACCAGTTAAGGTTCTGAATTGGAGAAGGGCCAATTTTGTGGAAAGGAGAGAGGATCTGGGAAGAGTGGATTGGGATAAGTTGTTTTCTGACAAGGATGTGTTCAGTAAGTGGAACGCCTTCAAGGGTGAAATTTTGAGAGTGCAGAGTTTGCATGTTCCTGCCAGCATTAAAGGTAAAGTTAACAGGCAGAGGGAACCTTGGTTTTCAAGGGATATTGGCGATCTACTTAAGTAGGTGTTTAGCAGCTATAGGAAACAAGGAACAAATGAGGTACTTGAAGAGTATAGAAAATGTAAGCAAATACTAAAGAAGGAAATCAGGAAGGCAAAAAGAAGACATGAGGTTGCTTTGGCAGATAATGCTAAGGTAAACCCAAAGGGTTTCTACAAGTATATTGACAGTAAAAGGATTTTAAGGATAAAATTGGTCCCCTAGAAGATCAGAGTGGTCGTCTATGTTGGAGCCTCACGAGATGGGGGAGATCTTAAACAGTTTTTTGCGTCAGTGTTTACTCAGGAAACTGCCATAGCGGATATGGAATGAAGGCAAACAAGCAGCAGTGTCATGGAACATATAGAGATTAAAGAGGAGGAGCTGCTTGCTGCCTTACAGCGAATAAAGGTAGATAAATCCCCCGGAACTGACATGATATTCCCTCGTATCTTGAGAGAGACTAATGTAGAAATTGCAGGGGCCCTGGCAGAGATATTTAAAATATCCTCAGCCAGGGGTGCGGTGCCGGAGGATTGGAGGGTAGCTCATTTTGTTCCGTTGTTTGAAAAAGGCTCCAAATGTACACCAGGTAATTACAGACCAGTGAGCCTGACATCAGTACTAGGTAAATTGTCAGAAGTTGTTCTGAGAGATCGGATATACAAGGATTTGGACAGCCAAGGGCTGATTAACGATAGTCAACATGGCTTTGTATGTGTTAGGTTGTGTTTAATGAATCCTGTAGTGTTTTTCGAGGAGGTTACCAAGAATGCATATGAAGGAAAGGCTGTGGATGTTGTCTACATGGACTTTTGTAAGGCCTCTGACAAGGTCCCACGTAATAAGTTAGTTCAAAATGTTCAGACACTAGGTATCCATGGAGAGGTTGTAAACTGGATTCAAATTGGCTGTGTGGGAGAAGACAGAGAGTGGTAGTGGATGATTGTTTCACAGACTGGTGGTGTGTCTCAGGGATCTGTGCTGGGACCATTGTTGTTTGTTGTCTGTATCAATGATCTAGAAGATAATGTGATAAATTGGATCAGCAGGTTTGCTGATGACACTAAGATTGGAGGCGTTGTGGAGAGCGAGGAAGGCTTTCAAAGCTTGCAGAGGGATCTGGACCAACTGGAAAAATGAGCCAAAAAATGGCAGATGGAATTTATGACGTATGACATTTAACAATATAACAATCACAGCACGGAAACAGGCCATCTCAGCCTTTCTGGTCTGTGCCGAATGCTTACTCTCACCTAGCCCCACCTACTTGCACTCAGCCAATAACCCCCCATTCCATTCCTTTCCTGTCCATATACCTATCCAATTTTTTTTTTAAATGACAAAATTGAACCTGCCTCTACCACATTGACTGGAAGCTCATTCCACATAGCTACCACTCTCTGAGTAAAGAAGTTCTCCCTTGTGTTACCCCTAAACTTTTGCCCTTTCACTCTCAACTCATTCCCTCTTGTTCGAATCTCCCCTACTCTGAATGGAAAAAGACTATCTACATCAACTCTATCTATCCCCCTCATAATTTTAAATACCTCTTTCAAGTCCCCCCTCATCCTTCTATGCTCCCAAGGATAAAGACCTAACTTGTTCAATCTTTCCCTGTAACGTAGGTGCTGAAACCCAGGTAACATTCTGGTAAATTTATTCTATACTCTCTCTGTTTTGTTGACATCTTTCCTATAATTAGGTGACCAGAACTGTACACAATACTCCAAATTTGGCCTTAACAATGCCTTGTACAATTTTAACATTACATCCCAACTCTTATACTCAATGCTCTGATTTATAAAGACCAGCATACCAAAAGTTTTCTGCACCACCCTATCCACATGAGATTCAACCTTCTGGGAATTATGCACCATTATTCCTGGATCACTGTTCTACTGCATTCCTCAGTGCCCTACCATTTACCATATATGTCCTTTTTGGATTATTCCTACCAAAATGTATCACCTCACACATATCAACATTAAACTCCATATACCATCTTTCAGCCCACTCTTCGCAGTGGCCTAAATCTTTGAACAACAAGATTTGAAAACCTTCATTATCCACAACAACTATCTGAGTATTATCTGCATACTTCCTAATCCAATCTACCATTCCTTCATCCAGAACATTAATGTATATGACAAACAACATTGGACCCAGTACAGATCCCTGAGACACACCACTATTCACCACTTTAATACAGAAATGTGTGAGGTGTTGCATTTCGGAAGGACAAATCACGGTAAGACATACACAGTAACTGGTAGGGCACTGAGGAGTGCGGAGGGTCAAAGGGATCTGGGAGTTCAGATACATAATTCCCTGAAAGTGGCGTCACAGGTGGACAGGGTTGTAAAGAAGGCTTTTGGCATCCTAGCATTCATAACTCAAAGTACTGAGTATAGGAGTTGGAATGTTATGTTGAGGTTGTATAGGACATCGGTAAGGCCAAATCTGGAGTATTCTGTGCAGTTCTGGTCACTGAACTATTGGAAGGATATCAGTAAGATTGAAAGAGTGCAGAGAAGATTTACTAGGATGTTGCCCGGTCTTCAGGAGTTGAGTTACAGGGAATGATTGAACAGGTTAGGACTTTATTCCTTGGAGCATAGAAGAATGCGGGAATATTTCAAAGCGGTTTACAAAACTCTGAGGGGTATAGACAGGGTAAATGTGAATAGGCTCTTTCCACATAGATTAGGTGAGATAAATTACAAGAGGACTTGGCTTCGGGGTGAAAGGGGAAAGGTATCGGGGGAAATTCTTCACTGAGAATGTGGTGAGAATGTGGAACGAGCTGCCATCTGATGTAGAAAATGTGGACTCACTCTTAAGCTTTAAGAATAAATTGGATAGATACATGGATGGGAGAGGTCTGGAAGGTTATAGACTGGGTTCAGGTCAATGGGACAAGTGGAATAAAGTTTCAGCACAGAGCAGAAGGGCCGAATGGCTTGTTTTCTGTGTGCTGGTGTTTTATGATTTTATGATTCTATGAAGGGGTGTGGGGAGGAGAGTTCACTCAGGCGGGAAGATGCGGAAGGGATATCCCACAGCAGGATGTGGGAAGGGGAAGAGAGATCCCACAGGAGGAAAGGGGAGGGGGAAAAGCAATCCCACCGGAGGAAGGGGGATGTGGAAGAGAGATCCCACAGGAGGAAGGGGGATTGGGAAGAGAGGTCCCACAGGAGGAAGTGGGATGGGGAAGAGAGATCTCACAGAAGGAAGGGGAATGGGGAATAGAGATCCCATAGGATGATGGGGATGGGGACGAGAAACGAAACAGAAGGGTGGGGAAGCGGGATCATACAGGAGGTTGGGGGATGAGTAGGAGAGATCCCATAGGAGGGAGAGGGATGGGGAAAATAAATGCTACGGGAGGAAGTGGGATGGGGAACCCACAGTAGGAAATGGGATAGGGAAGAGAGATCCCACAGGAAGAAATGGGTGGGGAGGTTAAATGCCACAGGAGGAAGGGGGATGCGGAAGAGAGATCCAACAGCAGGAAGTTGATGGGGAAGTGAGATCCCACAGATGGAAGTGGGATGGGAACAGAGGCCCCAGAGGGTGAAATGGGATGCGGAAGAGAGATCCTACAGGAGCATGGGGTGTGGAGAAGAGAGATTCCACTTTAGGAATGGGGATGGGGAAGAGAAATTCATCAGGAGGAAGGGAGCTGGTGATGAGAGATCCCACAGGTGGAAGGTGTATAGGGAACAAAGAGCCCACAGGAGGAAGGGGTATGGGGATGAGCGATCCCACAGAAGGAAGGGGGATGGGGAAGAAAGATTCCACGGCAGGAAGGGGGATGGTAGTGAGAGATCCCACAGAAGGAAGGGGGATGGGAATGAGAGATCCCACAGGAGGAAGGTGGATGCTGAGGAGAGATCCAACTGTTGGAAGGAAGGGGGAGTGGGAACAGAGAGCCCAGAGGATGAAAGGGCGTTGGGTACGCGAGATCACACAGGTGGATTGCTAACTGTGCCGTGTGCTAGTGAGGCTAGAAATAGGAAGATAATGCAGCTAAATACGTGGCTGAGGAGATGGTGCATGAGGGAGGAGTTCATGGTTCTGGACAATTGGGATTTCTTCCAGGGGAGGTGCGACCAGTTTGAATTGGACAGGTTGCATCTGAACTGGAGGGGACTAATATCCTTGCCCGTAGCTTAGCAAGTTCTGCTCCGGGGGTTTTAAACTAGATTGTAGGTGGAGGGGGTAGAGTGTGAGAGCAGATAGTGAGGTGGTGGAGGGTAAGGGTCATGCAATGACTGCTTGTATAGGCAGATATCAAAGGTGTGTACGTGATAGAAATGTTCTCAGGTGCATCTATTTCCATGCAAGGAGTATTGTAGGTAAGGCCGATGAGTTTAGGGCGTGGATTGGCACATGATAATTTTGACATTATTGCTATTTTAAGACTTGGTGTGCAGGAGGGGCAGGACTGGCAGCTTCATGTTCTGGGTTTCCATTGTTTCAGATGTGATAGGGGGGAGGGATGA